>NW_024757424.1:0-16679 GCF_018991925.1 Homarus americanus | reverse complement strand
CCCAGGACCATTCACCACCACCCAGGACCATCCACCACCACCCAGGACCATCCACCACCACCCAGGACCATCCACCACCACCCAGGACCATCCACCAATACCCAGGACCATCCACCACCAACCAGGACCATCCACCACCACCTAGGACCATCCACCACCACCCGGGACCATCCACCACCACCCAGGACCATCCACCACCACCCAGGACCATCCACCACCACCCGGGACCATCCACCACCATTCTTAACAGACACACGCTCATTTAGTTTGAGGCAAGAACTCAATTGGGTCGTTTGGGCATGGTAGAGAAGCCGGTGTGGTGTGGTGTGGTGTGGTGTGGTGTGGTGTGGTGTGGTGTGGTGTGGTGTAGTGTGGTAGGTGGTGTGGTATGGCATGGGTGGTAAGGAGTGGGTGTGGTGTGGTGTGAGATGGGTGGCATAGGATAGGTCATCAGTGCCACCTAATGATATCTTCTACACCTGGGGAAGCCTTAATGAACCCCACAGGTATCCGTCAGGTAATGAATCACACCTGAACTGTCTCTTCTCTTCATATAAATCATCTTACCTTCACCGTCTTATTTCTTAATTAAGGTATGTTGTTACAGGTAAGTCTCTCTCTCTCTCTCTCTCTCTCTCTCTCTCTCTCTCTCTCTCACTTTAGTTTTAACTCTATTTTATGACCTAATAATTTTTGAGGGCGATGCTTCCGTTGTACAGTTTACCAACACCAGCATCCTATAGTGCTAGTGCTGTAGTGTACACTCTTCATCCACCACTGTGCATCCTTCATCCACCACTGTACATCCTTCATCCACCACTGTACATCCTTCATCCTCCACTGTACATCTACCATCCTACATGTACAGTCAGTCAACACAGTATCGTGTCTGTCTCTCAGTCAGGTAACACTTAATCTATCAGAGCTTCAAGAGTCATCTGTAATCCAGGTGAGGTCATTATCCTCAGGTAACATACCGGTGATTGGAGAAACGAAAGGTTAGGTTAGTTTAGTTTAGGTTAAGTCACTTCCGGTTATGTTAGGTTAGGTTAGGTTAGTTTAGGGATTATTCGTCATTTAAAATATGAAGGGAAGAAATGACAAAGAGGTGGATTTTAAACTATCAAGTCATTATCAGGGTAGATAGTTCCCTTTAGCCATTGTTACTACTATCATTACGACTACAGGTACAACTTCTAGTCCTGCTGCTCCATGTACTACTTCTACTAATATTATTAAGAGACAAATACAAAATACCATATTGTGGAAATTATCAAAACTTTCATAAGCAAAAATATCAAAAGGAAAGTTGTTTTTAATCATTCAAGTCAGACCAACACGACTCTCCCAGATGCTCAGTTGACTTCCTTGTAAGAGGGAGAGAAAGAAAGATCAAGTCACACTCATCCAAAAGTCAAAGACCTCCGAGGCACTTGAGAATGAGAGAGACGAGTTCGTTGACAAAACCAGAATCGTTTAGAAGTGAGAGGAATTCACTCAGGCAGTCATGAATCCCTTGTGTAGTGAGGAAGGATTTATAGTCTTAGTCCTGCAGTCATTATTAAACATTCACTGGGGCTCAAACCTTCTGGTGTGACACGTATGATGGAAGACACTTCAAGGGAACACAAGGTAAAATGACAGCAATAATGTCACCTATTATGAATATTTTGTTTTAATGTTTTATGAAGTGAACAATATCGTGAACAAACAGGTGTCAAGTGTTAGGATATATTTACAAAGTTCATTTTATATTCCAGGTTACATTGTAGATCCTTAATTAATGTTACATAAACATTAGTTATTTTGGGTCGACTGTTCACACTGTTTATATCGTGTACCTCAAAATAGACCACACAATAACTTTCTTTTGGTAATTTCAGGTAACTACAGGTGCGTTAACTAATGACGAACAAGCTAATTCTGCGTTATTATTCCCTCAGTATTTAAATCTTCATCCACTGCCAGAGAAATTACTAAATTACATTCTTACCTTCAGCATTAATTATTCACTGTAGTAAGTAATCCAATCCAGAGTGTAACTTACTGATAACACTCATCTTTTACAAACTTTAATATCATCCACTGTAGGTGCAAGGTCAGAGGTAGGTCTGGAGGCTACTGTCGGTGCAGGTCAGTGGTGGATCTCGAGGCTACTGTAGGTGCAGGTCAGTGGTGTTTTACTGTAGGTACAGGTCAGTGGTGGGTAAAAGTAGGTGCAGGTCAGTGGTGGGTTACTGTAGATGCAGGTCAGTGTTAGGTCTGGAGGCTACTGTAGGTGCAGGTCAGTGGTGTGTCTCGAGGCTACAGTACTTGCATGTCAGTGGTGGGTTACTGTCAAATACTGTCAAGAGGTGTGAACAGCTTCCATATGGAGGGGATCTTTAATTGAAGTCTAATGTGTCACTTCACACAATAACTCTGTGGGGTGGACACATCGACAACACAAGAGTGACCCACATATAAACACTTCCGAGACAACGATAACTAATGACTTTTTTTGTTTGTCCTTTCAGAACAAAGTTCACTCCTGGGATTATCTCTCATAAACGAAGCATCACCAAGCACAAGCACCACACACCTGTATAGGCCTTCAGTATCGTCAACCAGCAACTGTCTATATGATAATAGTCCAGACAAAATCTTGCTTTTACTTTAACCCGGAAATAAACATCGACAGGTTTATTATAAATAATTATGACGACAGTAAGTTTTCAAGGTTCAAGTGTCCTTATTTCCTGCCAATGGTTCCAGGAAAACCTTAAAACTTACAATTAATAAATAATTAAAGATTTTTGTTTCTTGTATCTGTATATATAAAACAAAGAAGTATGTATGTTTGTTTGTGTGTTTGTGTGTCCGCACGAGAATCTCGGAAACTACTATACCGATCTGTAGTGATGATGGATGGTGTTATATGTAGTGATGGTGGATGATGGTGTTATATGTAGTGATGATGGATGGTGTTATATGTAGTGATGATGGATGATGTTATATGTAGTGATGATGGATGGTGTTATATGTAGTGATGATGGATGATGTTATATGTAGTGATGATGGATGATGTTATATGTAGTGATGATGGGTGGTGTTATATGTAGTGATGATGGATGATGTTATATGTAGTGATAATGGGTTGTGTTATATGAAGTGATGATCTATCTTCTATCGATATAAAACAAAGAAGTATGTCTGTTTGTGTGTGTGTGTGTGTGTTTGCTTGTATGTCCGCACGAGAATCTCGAAAACTACTCTACCGATCTGTAGTGATGATGGATGATGTTATATGTAGTGATGATAGATGGTGTTATATGTAGTGATGATGGATGGTGTTATATGTAGGGATGATGGATGATGTTATATGTGTTATAAGTGTTTAAATAACATGGTAGATATTACTGAGCCTTCATCAGGGGTTGGTGCCTCCCTCCAGGTTCCCAGAGGTACAACTATTGGTGACATTTTCTTATTCTATGGCAGCAGTTGAGTTAGATTCATTGGTTGGGAGGTACAGACAGAGTGTAAGTAGCTGTGGAAGTTTCGCGCTCCCTGATGTCGCCCAAATTGTCATAATTGAAGGTAACTGACTTGGCAACGGTAGTGCGTACGTTGGTCTTCTTAAGGATAGAGGCGGGTTGTTGGTCGGCAACATTGGATAGAACAATGAACTCAGCAACTTGGCGATCAAGGTTGTTCAAGGTACCATGGGCACTGTAGTAGTTAACTTCCAGTTTGTTAGTTGATTTTCGGCTGCGGCCAATGCTGTCACCATCCAATCGTCCAACAGCCTTATCACAGGAGGCTTCGTCAAAGTATCGGATGTATGCGAAGCCATAGTGTTCATTTTTGTTGTCTTTTGCAGGCATCACAAATAGGTCGATCTGTCCACATTCCTCAAACAATGGTCGAATCTGCTTAGGGGCCACACCAGGGTAGATGTTTGTTGCAACCACCACAAAGCTGGTGTCGAAGTCTACAACGAAATCCTTGCAAGCCTTCACCTCCACCTCAGACACCTTCGATACAGTGCGTCGGAACACCATTGTGATGTACTGACACTAACAGCTCTCTCACTGAGGTCAAATCAAAAATTGACCATACAGAAAGAATTACGGTTTAATAAGGTTGGAATTTAAAGAAATTGACAACAAAATGAAGCTCTGTTTATCACTATAGTGTTGAGGACTGGTGTTTGTAGAGATGATGGATGGTGTTATAATATGTAGTGATGATGGATGGTGTTATATGTAGTGATGAAGGATGGCGATATATATAGTAATGATGGATGGTGTTATATGTAGTGATGATAGGAGGGTAATATATGTAGTGATGATGGATGGTGTTATATATAGTGATGATGCATGATGATATATGTAGTGATGATGGTTGGTGTTATATGTATTGATGCTGGATGGTGTTATATGTAGTGATGAAGGATGGCGTTATATGTAGTAATGATGGATGGTGTTATATGTAGTGATGATAGGAGGGTAATATATGTAGTGATGATGGATGGTGTTATATATAGTGATGATGCATGATGATATATGTAGTGATGATGGTTGGTGTTATATGTCTTGATGCTGGATGGTGTTATATGTAGTGATGATGGATAGAGTTATATGTAGTGATGATGGATGATGTTATATGTAGTGATGATGGGTGGTGTTATATGTAGTGATGTTGGATGGTGTTATATGTAGTGATGATGGATGATATTATATGTAGTGATGATAGGATGGTTCTATATGTAGTGATGGATGGTGTTATATGTAGTGATGATGGATGATGTTATATGTAGTGATGATAGGATGGTTTTATATGTAGTGATGATGGATGGTGTTTTATGTAGTGATGATGCATGATGTTATATGTAGTGATGATGGTTGGTGTTATATGTAGTGATGCTGGATGGTGTTATATGCAGTGATGATGGATAGAGTTATATGTAGTGATGGATGATGTAATATGTAGTGATGATGGGTGGTGTTATATGTAGTGATGTTGGATGGTGTTATATGTAGTGATGATGGATGATATTATATGTAGTGATGATAGGTTGGTTTTATATGTAGTGTTGATGGATGGTGTTATATGTAGTGATGATGCATGATATTATATGTAGTGATGATGGTTGGTGTTATATGTAGTGATGTTGGATGGTGTTATATGTCGTGATGGATGGTTCTATATGTAGTGATGGTGGATGGTGTTATATGTAGTGATGATGGATGTTGTTATATGTAGTGATGAAGGATGGTGTTAGTGAAGATTTTGAAGTGAGATGTAGTGAAGATTGTGAAGTGAGATATAGTGAAGATTGTGAAGTGAGATGTAGTGAAGATTGTGAAGTGAGATGTGGTAGGGTGTGAGTGACATGTAGTGAAGATTGTGAGCTGGGGATGTAGTTGAAGATTGTGAAGAGTGAGATCAGAAGATTGTGAAGTGAGTCATGGTGAAGATTGTAGGTATGAGATGTAGTGAAGATTGTGAAGTGAGATGTAGTGAAGATTGGTGAGGATGTAATTGAGACTGTGAGTGAGGGTGTGGTGAAGATTGTGAGTGAGGATGTAGTGGGGTGTGTGGGATGTGGTGAGATGGTGAGATTGTGAGAGTGGGATGTAGGTGAAGTTGTGAGTGAGGATGTGAGTGAGATTGTGAGTGAGATATAGTGGGGTGTGAGTGAGGATGTAGTGGAAGATTATGAGTGAGGATGTCGTGAAGTTGAGTGGGGATCTGGTAGAAGGTTGAGGATGTGATGAAGATTGTGAAGTGAGATGTGGTGAAGATTGTGAAGTGAGATGTAGTGGAGATTGTGAAGTGAGATGTAGTGAAGATTGTGAAGCGAGATGTAATGAAAATTGTGAAGTGAGATGTAGTGAAGATTGTGAAGTGAGATGTAGTGAAGATTGTGAAGTGAGGTGTAGTGAAGATTGTGAAGTGAGATGTAGTGAAGATTGTGAAGTGAGATGTAGTGAAGATTGTGAAGTGAGATGTAGTGAAGATTGTGAAGTGGGGATGCTGGTGAGGACGAAGTGAGATGTAGTGAAGATTGTGGTGGGATGTATTGAAGATTTTTGGGGATGTAGTGGTTGTGGTGAGGATGGTGAAGATTGTGAAGTGAGGATGTGGTGAAGTTGTGGGATCTTGGTGCAGAGATTCTTTGTGGAATTGGGGTCTTGTGAGGTGGGGATCTTGGTGGAGATGTAGTGAAGATTGTGAAGTGAGATGTAGTGAAGATTGTGAAGTGAGATGTAGTGAAGATTGTGAAGTGAGATGTAGTGAAGATTGTGAAGTGAGATGTGGTGAAGATTATGAAGTGAGATGTAGTGAAGATTGTGAAGTGAGATGTAGTGAAGATTGTGAAGTAAGAAGTGGTAAAGATTGTGAAGTAAGATGTGGTAAAGATTGTGAAGTGAGATGTAGTGAAGATTGTGAAGTGAGATGTAGTGAAGATTGTGAAGTGAGATGTAGTGAAGATTGTGAAGTAAGATTATAAAGTAAACTGTAGTAATTCAGGTTAAACGAACGGGGGTTATTCTGTAGTGTATCCGTGTCTTGTTAACGTGGAACCAACATGGCGGTGGTTCTCAATATAGATACGTTATTTTGCCGGGAATTTCTGTCAAAACGAAATATGAATCAACCATATTTAGCCTAAATTAACCTAGCGGCTTTATTATATATTCTAAGATGTTTAAGTTGGATAGATCAGATCAGGTTAGGTAAAGTCAGGTTGGGTTAGGTTAGGTTAGTTTTGTTAATTTTGCCAATTAGAGGCTAGTTCATTGTGCCCCCCATACTCATCCTGTGAGTGGTAGTGCAAAGAGATTACAAAGTGGTGTTAGATGAGGTAGGTGGTTAAGTTAAGTTTCAATAGGTTAGGTTAGATTACGTCAGGTTGGATTAAGTTAAGTTAGGTTAGGTAGGTAATAAGTAGATAGGGTACGGTCGGTAGGTGGGAAAGTTAGGTTTGATTAGGTTAGCTTATGTCAGACGGGGAGGTTAGGTTCGATTATGTCAGGTTAGGTTCGATTATGTCAGGTTAGGTTAGATTACGTCAGGTTAGGTTAGATTATGTCAAGTTAGGTTAGATTATGTCAGGTTAGGTTAGATTATGTCAGGTTAGGTTAGATTATGTCAGGTTAGGTTAGATTATGTCAGGTTTGGTTAGATTATGTCAGGTTAGGTTAGATTACGTCAGGTTAGGTTAGATTACGTCAGTTTAGGTTAGATTATGTCAGGTTAGGTTAGATTATATCAGGTTAGGTTAGATAATGTCAGGTTAGGTTAGATTATGTCAGGTTTGGTTAGATTATGTCAGGTTTGGTAAGTAGGTGGAGGTGGGTAAAAAAGGTTAGGTTAGGTCGGCAGGTTTTAGTGTAGGAGCTTAAGTAATCCCGTAAAAATTTCATGTTAATTTTTGACACCATACATCGTAATAATCCTTATAAACTATGTTAAGGAACTGTGGTGTAATTTTTTCTGAACAGTTTATTATAAGTTTTATGCCATTAAAGAATTTTTATCAAAGAGCGGCGTAATGAACCACAGACGTATTACCATTAACTCCTAAGTAACTTAAAACATGACTAATAACCTATGAACATGTAGTATTATATCATTACAATTTAACGTAATATATTATGAATGCTGTTATAATATCTTAAGTGTGTTACAAACATGGCTGCTCATATATGCCATCCTGTCTCTGGCAAAGAAGAGATTGCAGTAAGTAAAATTAATTGCAAAAGACAAATACTGGAAATTAAACATATACTTATTACCATTATCTGAAAAGCTTAGAACCACCGTTTTATATTTATTAAAAGTTTGTAGTGTTATACATCATGTGTATACAAGTCACAAGTTATTATTTACGACATTGCTTCAGTCCTCGTCATCAGAGTCTTCTGTGTACAACAGATTCCTTCACCTTGTTTAGGCATTTCTCATCATCTGCTTGACAGTTACACATCTCGGTATTGCATATCATACTATTCTTTAATTCGAAGCTTGATACCTTCCTCTCAATATATGATACTTTAGAGTTGCTGCAGTCGCTGGTAGTTCTCCAGCTTCTGCCTGCGTTATCTTGAAGAGATGCCATCTAAGTTTTGACGGTTTAGTGAAAGTCATTCGTGGACAGTAGAGCTTAAATACAAATTCCTCTAGACCAATATACTGTACATGTCTGCTGGAGGGCATTTGGTCTACTCAGCATCTTGAATGCATCTAGGACTTTTGTGTTAGATTTCATCAAAGTGCTCCAACATGCTTTCTTTCCTTTGCCAACAAATTTTCCAATGCAGTCAGATCCTGTGAAGGCATGGAAACCTGTAAGGCTCTCTGCCCAATGTGTCGTCGCTCACCAGTTCCTGTTATCATACTTGTATTTTCTCCAAGTTGAGGCTGCTTTAATATACCAAACACATCAGTGTCTGGTGACTTGATATGTACAGTGCTGCCCTTCTGTGATGCATATACTGTATATCCTGCTTAAGTTCTATAACTTGTGATAGCAATTTGATGGTTGAAGTCTTATTTGCTGCTTTCCACGACAGTAGATTAACCTTGGACAGCTTTTCCCAGATGCTCAATGGACCAACAATACGTTCCTTGACAAAATTTTCATAATTTTGTCTTCCAACTTCATATGCAATGCACATAGATTGTCATATTTGGCATTTTCTGGCATTACAGCTCCAGTTACCAAGTTTATAAGAGCATCATTTTCCTGGGATTACAGTCACCAATAACATTGTGTAGGTTCTGTACATCAGCATATTGACAGCTGACAATAGCTGTAGAGAGCTCATGGTGTTCTGTTCTTTTGTAATCTTTATGAGTTTGATATTTTATGTAATGAACTTAATTTGAAAACCCAAATGGTAGTATATGATCTTTTATCACCTTAGACACACTGTGCGTCATGCCTCTCAAGTGATTTTTTTCCTCTCTTACTTCTCTGGACAAATACGACTTTATCCCATCAGAAAAAATATCACCATATATTTTCTTAGTCTACAGGTGCCAAGGTTTAAAATGACGGATGGTGTTAAAAATTAACCTGAAATTTTTACGTGACCACATATTGTCTTGTTGGGTTTCTGAGAGAACTTCACGGCTAAATAGCGCCTCTGTATTGATAGCCGGTACATGTCGTAATATCCACCGCTCATAGCTAAATCTTTATGTCCGTTTATTTTGTCCTAATTTAAGTATCAAAGAGTGTTTTCATTTTAAGTATCTTAAGTATCTTTTTTCCCCACTCCTAAGTATCTAAGTATGATTTATTTTCATTTTTAAGAAACTAACCATATTTTTGTTTTCATTATAAAATGTGATTGATATAGACAACAGAAGTAAATATCAGCTGGAGGTCGTAATCGAAGCTGATGTGAAGTATTTTGACTCACTGTTCCCACGAACTAATTGCTTCACTGGTTTATACCGAAGAAATAAAACCGTCAACGAACCATCCGATTCAAATGTGTCTGAGGCGATACAGGGTGTTTATGCGTCACTCTGATACCAAGAATGACTTTGTGTACTGTGGTGAAGCTGAGGGTAGGATAGGGTTGGGTTGGGTTGGGATGGGTTAGGATTACGCATGTGTAGGTATATTCTGTCGCATTTTATTGGTATCTTGCGTCTTTCTCTTTATTCCTTCTTTATCATGAGTATCTGTGCCTATTAATACACCACCTCGCAGGATAGTGGAAGAGGAATGGATATTAACGAGATAATATTCTTCTTACATATACCTTAGCTTGATTACAGGTAACATCAGGTAGAAGTTACATGACTCTTAAGAGTTTTCCTCGACTTGGCTGATTCAACTGTAAGACTTGCTGTATTTATCCTTATTAAAATCCTCCACCTGTAAGACCATCCACTTGTAAGACCCTCCACCTGTAAGACCCTCCACTTGTAAGACTCTCCACTTGTAAAACCCTTAAGGGATTTGAAATACCTTCTCGTCTTGGCTCCACTAGTACTGTACACACCCTCTCTAGCCTTAGTTTACAGTAATGTTGAAGTATATAATGAAGACTCACAGCTCATGGGTTAGAAAAACAAAAGATGCTTGTTTTATTTATTTATTTATTTATTTATTTATAGTTTATTTTAGAATCCCCGAAAGTTAGAACAAAATGGCTGACGGGACTCACAAGCGGGCGGTGTTTACAGTATGGACCAAGAATAAAAAATAAATGAAAAATAAAATAAATAAATCGTAAATTGGTGCATTGTTTCTCCAGGGGTAATTATAGAAGTACAAATGTTCTCCAGCAGTGGGTAACGATCATAGTCACGTATAGAGCTTCCGACGCAGGTAGATTGATATAGATGCATTACCTTGAGTTAGTGGGTTACAGGGGCTTCTTACACGATAATATTAAAGGTGTTTTTTCCTTCTGTTTGTGGCACTTGAGGTGTTTAGGTTAGGTTTAATTAAAATGGTTTAGTTATAATAGTTATATTACGATAAGTTAAGTTGAATTTAGAACTTTTGATTTACATATATCGTGTTTTAGAAGGATTTGTTAGCTAATAAGTTTAATTTGGATAAGTTTAGTTTAATTTAGATCATTTGATTTTACAAGGTCGTATTATAATGACTGGGAACCATATAGAAACCTGTTAGAAGTAAATATTTCTACGGCAGTGAATGAGTAGGTCAATAAGTGGTGTATAGAGCTGCTGACGCAACTTAAACGGTATATACTGTACATTATATGTTATCAGAGCTTTCCTGTTGTACGTAACCGCCTCCGTCAAAGTGTCTTAGTGGCTCATGTGAAGATTAGCCTCTAGTTTATTTAACCTCAAGATTAACTACACTGGCACTGCCTGAACTGACCTGACCTGACCTGACCTGACCTGACCTGACCTGACCCTACCCTACCCTACCCTACCCTACCCTACCCTACCCTACCCTACCCTAACCTAACCTAACTTAGTCTAACCTAACTTAACTTCCCATGTAGCGTTAGGTTAATCATTAGTTGAAATAAGCTGGGAGGGTTAATCTTCATGTAATCTATCTTAATTAACAATTTTGGTCAGGTGAGGCCTTCTTTACCTTACTCGAGAGCAGGAGGAGGAGGACTTGCTAACGTCTACAGATCATCGTCAACCAAGGCAGATATTGAATACCTTTTGTTTACCTTCGTGGCTTAAGAACACATCTTAACACCATAAGACTATTCGCCTCAATGCAATAATACAGTAATTGATTATTGTATTCTAATAAAATTTACGGTGTATCTTTTGAACCAGATTTATTGTTTGACTTTTGTGAATGAGAAACTGGTTGAGGTGTATTGTGGTAAACATCCTTAAGAGCAGCTCTGTGTGTTCTTACGACCTCAAAGTAACACAAAAGGTAGCCAATATCTACCCTTGGTCAGTCACTTTATGTAGATGTCAATTGTGTCATTTTTCTAGACTTAGTGCCCCCTGGAGGAGAAAGTAAATACAATGTTGATTTATTTTGGTCACAACACACGCTAGTAGATTATTTTTTCCTATTTAACTAAATAATTAACACTATGTAGCTAACTAATTATATGACTCAAAGATGGTAACCAATATGGCGTCGATATTGTTCACATACTCTATGATTAATAGATGTATTGTCTGTTTAATTTTAGGGAAGAATTTAATTTATAAACTTTTGAGAATCTGGATACAGGAGTTTTGTCTTTGTGCGCATGTGTGTGTGTGTGTGTGTGTGTGTGGTGATGATGATGATGACGGATACTTTCCTCTGCAGTGAAAAAAATATCTTGACATTGCAAAGTTTAACTGTAAGCCGAAGGAACGTTTGTAATGTGACTTATTATGTGAAATTGTAACTTGAAATTCTTTGTGAAAAAATATTTCCCTATAAAGTTTGGCAGTAAATGAAGTATTACATCAAGGTGTAACTTGTAGTTCCTTGTGGAGTAAATTACCTAAGTGGACGATACAGCTACTCCAGGGTGTAAGACCTAGAGTAGAAAGTCTTAAGACTTTACCTGAGGTTGAAAGACTCTTATAGTGGAACGTCTTAGGTATTGAAACTTTAATTACAGTAAATAAAATATAATCTACCTAAACATTCCTTCACCTGGCGACAACTAATGATACAGGTGGTGTAATAGCTCTTTAAAATTCCTCCGTTTGATATAATAATGACCACACATGAACTTATAATGTGCAATATCTTGATAACACATTAGCTGCAACATTACACATAGTCTAGTGTATGTATAGTGAGGGACATCTACCTAAATGAGTTACAGAATGTGGAGTTGAGGCAAAAAAATGTTGGGACATGTTTGAGATCATCAGTTGAGCCAAACGTTTATACTCAATATTGTTTTAATGGTATTTTAGAGCGACCGAAAAATGTAAACAAAATGGCCGGCTAGGCTCGGGGGATCCACGAGTCCTCTTATGAAGGATCGACAATAAATGAAAACAAATCAGATTAATTTAAACACATTTCCAAGAGTATTAGATCCTGTAAAGAAAGAAAATTAATACTTGATATTTGTAGAAGCTTTTTTTTTCGTCCGTTTTCGTCTTGGTTAAAACAATTGTGGTGGTGTTACCTGTTCCAAACGGTAGACATCAAGGAAATGGATCAAGACCTTAATACTCAAAGGTACACATGATGATTTGTTCCCAAGTCCGAGGATATACTTCACAAAACAGATTAACTTTAGGACACAATGATGGCGAACAAAATAACATCAACAGTGCGTACAGCACATATCTTGCTTTGACTCTTAACTCTTGTAATTTTTCGTAATGTTAGTGAATGAAATTGAGATTCTGGGCATATTTTCCTGTTTTTCTTTCTAATCAAGTGTAAAGGAAGATGTACTGTTTATTGATGGATTTGGTGATGTCTTAATAGTGTATTAGTGTGTTAATATTACACAGGTTTGGTATAGTGGTGACGGTAATGTAGTGTAGTAAGATTTTAACACATGGAGGTGAATTTGTCTTTTATGTTGAGGATTTGTTAAAGGGAAGATCTGATGGACGGGGATAATTGTCTGGTTGTGATGGACACGGCTCACCTAACCTAACCCAATCTAACCTAACCCAACCCAACCTAACCCAACCTAACCCAACCCAACCTAACCCCTATATATGTGTGAGATAAGGTTCTGATTCAAGAACAAGATGCACAAGTTCGAATCCAAATTGAGCTGTAGGGTTTGTTGACTAATTCGGGGCTTCACATTCATAAAACTCTCAAATGGGATACGACTAAACCGGAAGCCCCATCTTCCGTCGGTCGGTCGTTGGTGTCAGGTCAAAGTTCAGTTTGTAGTTCACCTCCTGTGATATGTGTCATTTATCGAAACGAAACATGAGGTTAACGTGAAAACAAAACCTCGAAGCATTACGTATAAACAGGGTCGAGTTTTCATCGGATTTTACGTCATGAAATTTTCCATCTTGAGAGAGAATTATTGAAGGACGATCACAGAAATGTTTTACCTGTTTCCTGTGATGTAAGTCCAAAATGGTGTTAATTGTCATGGGTTTATACCTCCAAAATGTTCTTCATATCGTAGGGTTTTACATCCAAATATGCCATCCAAGTCCATATGTCCATTCATCCAGTTAGCTGTTTATCCATCCACCGATTCACCCACCTACCCATCTCTCATCCCATTCAGTCACCCATCTACCCATCTATCCTCCCATTCAGTCTCTCATCCATCCATCCATCCATCCATCCATCCATCCATCCTTCCATCCATCACACGAGGAATAGAATGACCCACTTATAATTTTTCTCTTTCCTGCTGCACTAAGGATCAACCACCCAGAGTGGTATGGCTACCCTGAGTAAGTACACTCTGTATTCCTCCTTTACTCTATTGTGGGTGTAGGTGGTGGGTAGTGTGTGTTTGTGGGTGTAGAACGTGGATAGTAGGTTTGTTTGTGGGTGTAGGGCGTGGATAGTAGGTTCGTTTGTGGGTGTAGCGCGTGGATAGTAGGTTTGTTTGTGGGTGTAGGGCATCGATAGTAGGTTTGTTTGTGGGTGTAGGGCGTGGATAGTAGGTTTGTTTGTGGGTGTGGGGCGTGGATAGTAGGTTTGTTTGTGGGTGTGGGGCGTGGATAGTAGGTTTGTTTGTGGGTGGGTGTGGGGAGGTGGATAGTAGGTTTGTTTGTGGGTGTAGGGGTGGATAGTGGGTTTGTTTGTGGGTGTAGGGCGTGGATAGTAGAGGTTTGTTGTGGGTGTGGGGCGTGGATAGTAGGTTTGTTTGTGGGTGTAGGGGTGGATAATAGGTTTGTTTGTGGGTGTGGGGCGTGGATGGTAGGTTTGTTTGTGGGTGTGGGGCGTGGATAGTACTGGTTTTTGTGGGTGTGGGGCGTGGATCGTAGGTTTGTTTGTGGGTGTGGGGCGTGGATGGTAGGTTTGTTTTGTGTGGGTGTAGGGCGTTGATAGTAGGTTTGTTTGTGGGTGTAGGGCGTGAATAGTAGGTTTGTTTGTGGGTGTGGGGTGTGGATAGTAGGTTTGTTTGTGGGTGTGGGGCATGGATAGTAGGTTTGTTTGTGGATGTAGGGCGTGGATAGTAGGTTTGTTTGTGGGTGTAGGGCGTGGATAGTAGGTTTGTTTGTTGGTGTAGGGGTGGATGGTTTTGTTTGTGGGTGTAGGGCGTAGATAGTGGGGTTTTGTTTGTGGGTGTGGGACGTGGATATTGGGGTTTGTTTTGTGGGTGTGGGCATGGATGTGGTAGGTTTGTTTTGTTAGATTGTGAGGGTGGATGGTAGGTTTCTTTGTGGAGGTGTAGGGGCGACTGGATAGTAGGTTTGTTTATGGGTGTGGGGCGTGGATAGTAGGTTTGTTTGTGGGTGTAGGGCGTGGATAGTAGGTTTGTTTGTGGGTGTAGGGCGTGGATAGTAGATTTGTTTGTGGGTGTAGAGCGTGGATAGTAGGTTTGTTTGTGGGTGTAGAGCGTGGATAGTAGGTTTGTTTGTGGGTGTAGGGCGTGGATAGTAGGTTTTTTTGTGGGTGTAGGGCGTGGATAGTAGGTTTGTTTGTGGGTGTGGGGCGTGGATAGTATGTTTGTTTGTGGGTGTATGGAGTGGATAGTCGGTTTGTTTGTGGGTGTAGGGCGTGAATAGTAGGTTTGTTTGTGTAGATTGTGGGGAGTGGATAGTATTAGGTTTTGTTTGTGGGTGTAGGGCGTGGATACTAGGATTGTTTGTGGGTGTGGGGCGTGGATGATAGGTTTGTTTGTGGTAGATTGTGGGGCGTGGATGTAGTAGGTTTGTTTTGTGGGTGTAGAGAGGTGGATAGTAGGTTTGTTTGTGGGTGTGGGGCACGTGGATAGTGGGTTTGTTTGTGGGTGTGGGGCGTGTGGATAGTAGGTGTGTTTGTGGGTTCAGGCGTGGATAGTGGGTTTGTTTGTGGGTGTGTAGGGGCGTGGATAGTAGGTTTGTTTGTGTGATTGTGGGGCGTGGATAGTAGGTTTGTTGTGGGTGTAGGGCATGGATAGTAGGTTTGTTTGTGGGTGTAGGGCGTGGATAGTAAGTTTGTTTTGTGGGCGTAGGGTGGATAGTAGGTTTGTTTGTGGGTGTAGGGGCGTGGATGGTAGGTTTGTTTGTGGGTGTGGTGGATAGTAGGTTTGTCTGTGGGTGTGAGGGCGTGGATAGTAGGTTTGTTTGTGGGTGTAGGGCGTGGATAGTAGCTTTGTTTGTGGGTGTACGGCGTGGATGATTTGGTTTGTTTGTGGGTGTGGGGGCGTGGATAGTAGGTTTTGTTTGCGGGTGTAGAGCGTGGATAGTAGGTTTGTTTGTGGGTGTAGGGAGTGGATAGTAGGTATGTTTGTGGGTGTAGGGAGTGGATAG
Organism: Homarus americanus; assembly: GCF_018991925.1. Classification (NCBI taxonomy): domain Eukaryota; kingdom Metazoa; phylum Arthropoda; class Malacostraca; order Decapoda; family Nephropidae; genus Homarus; species Homarus americanus. Next base: position 809 of record NW_024757424.1, on the reverse strand, counting down.
TAGGTTTGTTTGTGGGTGTAGAGCGTGGATAGTAGGTTTGTTTGTGGGTGTGGGGCGTGGATAGTAGGTTTGTTTGTGGGTGTAGAGCGTGGATAGTAGGTTTGTTTGTGGGTGTAGGGCGTGGATAGTAGGTTTGTTTGTGGGTGTGGGGCGTGGATAGTAGGTTTGTTTGTGGGTGTGGGGCGTGGATAGTAGGTGTGTTTGTGGGTGTAGAGCGTGGATAGTAGGTATGTTTGTGGGTGTAGAGCGTGGATAGTAGGCATGTTTGTGGGTGTAGGGCGTGGATAGTAGGTATGTTTGTGGGTGTAGGGAGTGGATAGTAGGTTTGTTTGTGGGTGTTTGGGAGTGGATAGTAGGTATGTTTGTGGGTGTAGATACATACATTGTTAAGAGGAATAAATCAAAATGGGAAGAAGATTAAGATAAATATACTGATGATTAGTGGTACAGGTGAGTTAATAAAATTGATATAAATAGATAAATACAGTAGATAGATAGATAGATAGATAGATACAGTAGATAGATAGATAGATAGATGTATGATTTTGTATACCGCAAGAGTAACTAAATATTCCTGTACCTGTATTTACTTTCAGTTACAAAATACACAGGATTATAAATATGAGTATGCACATTGCACATCAGGTGTTACAGTCAGTGGTAATATTTTGTAATACTCTTAAGTGATGAGGTAACAGAGGAAATAGACGGATACTAACGGAGAGTTTTTGTAGAATTAGACAGACATTCAGACAGTAAAACTTCTTCCGACAATACAAATTTTGACGGTGGAATTTATACACGAGTGT
>NW_024757423.1:0-2032 GCF_018991925.1 Homarus americanus | reverse complement strand
TTTGTTGATATTGTTGAAACAGCTGATCTGTGTTTAAAGATATTAGGCATATTGTGTACATTTGTGAGTCAGCTGTTCTTTGTTGATTAGTGGAACAGCTGATCTTTGTTGATATTGTTGAAACAGCTGATCTGTGTTTGATATTGACACTATGTCTGTTTACATTTGTGGAGTAGCTGTTCTTCGTTGACGTTAGTGGAACAACTGATCTTTTGTTGACATTATTGGAACAGCTGATCTTTGTTGACATTGTTGGAACAACTGATCTTTGTTGACATTGTTGGAACAACTGATCTTTGTTGACATTGTTGGAACAACTGATCTTTGACATTGTTAGAACAGCTGATCTTTGTTGACATTGTTGGAGACAGCTGATCTTTGTTGACATTGTTGGAACAGCTGATCTTTGTTGACATTGTTGGAACAATGATCTTTGTTGACATTGATGGAACAGCTGATCTTTGTTGACATTGTTGGAACAGCTGATGCTTTGTTGATATTGTTGGAACAGCTGATCTTTATTTGACATTGGGCAGCTGATCTTTACATTGACATTATTGGAACAGCTGATGCTTTATTGCAGCATTATTTGGAACAGCTGATCTTTGTTGACATTGGAACAGCTGATTTATTGACATTGTTGGAACAGCTGATCTTTATTGACATTGTTGGAACAGCTTCGTCTTTATTGACATTGTTGGAACCAATGATCTGTTTGGATATTGGGCTACCCTATTGTCTGTTTACATTTGTGGAGTCAGCTGTTCTTTATTGACGTTAGTGGAACAGCTGATCTTTGTTGATATTGTTGAAACAGCTGATCTGTGTTTAAAGATATTAGGCCACCTATTGTCTGTTTACATTTGTGGAGTCAGCTGTTCTTTATTGACGTTAGTGGAACAGCTGATCTTTGTTGATATTGTTGAAACAGCTGATCTATGTTTAAGGATATTGGGCCACCTATTGTCTGTTTACATTTGTGGAGTCAGCTGTTCTTTATTGACGTTAGTGGAACAGCTGATCTTTGTTGATATTGTTGAAACAGCTGATCTGTGTTTAAAGATATTGGGCCACCTATTGTCTGTTTACATTTGTGGAGTCAGCTGTTCTTTGTTGACGTTAGTGGAACAGCTGATCTTTGTTGACATTGTTGAAACAGCTGATCTTTGTTGACATTGTTGGAACAGCTGATCTTTGTTGACATTGTTGGAACAGCTGATCTTTGTTGACATTGTTGGAACAGCTGATCTTTGTTGACATTGTTGGAACAGCTGATCTTTGTTGACATTGATGGAACAGCTGATCTTTGTTGACATTGTTGGAACAGCTGATCTTTGTTGATATTGTTGGAACAGCTGATCTTTGTTGACATTGTTGGAACAGCTGATCTTTGTTGACATTGTTGGAACAGCTGATCTTTGTTGACATTGTTGGAACAGCTGATCTTTGTTGACATTATTGTTAGCTGATCTTTGCTGACATTGTTGGAACAGTTGATCTTTGTTGACATTATTGGAACAACTGATCTTTGACCCGGCATTGTTGGAACAGCTGATCTTTGTTGACATTGTTGGAACAGCTGATCTTTGTTGACATTGTTGGAACAGCTGATCTTCGTTGACATTGTTGGAACAGCTGATCTTTGTTGACATTGTTGGAACAGCTGATCTTTGTTGACATTGTTGGAACAGCTGATCTTTGTTGACATTGTTGGAACAGCTGATCTTTGCTGACATTGTTGGAACAGCTGATCTTTGTTGACATTGTTGGAACAGCTGATCTTTGCTGACATTGTTGGAACAGTTGATCTTTGTTGACATTGTTGGAACAGCTGATCTTTGTTGACATTGTTGGAACAGCTGATCTTTGCTGACATTGTTGGAACAGCTGATCTTTGCTGACATTGTTGGAACAGCTGATCTTTGTTGACATTGTTGGAACAGCTGATCTGTGTTTAAAGATATTGGGCCACCTGTGTCTGTTTACATTTGTGAGTCAGCTGTTCTTTTTGACGTTAGTGGAACAGCTGATC
>NW_024757422.1:0-20967 GCF_018991925.1 Homarus americanus | reverse complement strand
TCAACCCTCCTCCGACATTGTCCACCTCCTTCCATTACCCTGGGTCCAATAATTCCAGGTTAGAAGATTCCACGAAGGCCTCAAGGCCACCATAGCCAACAAACTAAATTGGAAACCACGTCAGAAGTTGTCAATCCCTCCAGTTTCTGTCTCCACCTCCTCCGCTGACTCAAGTCCCTGAGTTCCTTCAAGACACGAGCTCCTCAGTGTAAGCACAACATTCATACTTCCTGCCTACCTATGCTTCCCCACCTGGCTCCTCCCTAAATGCCACACAACGTAAACACCTAGAAAAAGAGGCCAAGATTATTCTCTCCTTCCTACCCACATATCAAGAAGTTAATCTCCAACACACTGACCCTTTTCGACTCTCACTATTCATCACCACGGCCTCATCTGCAAATTTGGTAAGAAGCTTCTACACCATCCCCACACCGGCCCCTACTACCACCTGAGATCCTGTCCGAGAATTGCTGTCTGACACTGGCTGGAAATCAAGATTCAGCCCATACTGCACGAACTGATCGCTATAAGAACAGCCTAAGTCCCAAACCCATTGCAAAAAATTATCAATAACATGTAATAAATCAGTATTCACTCCCAGTAAACACTGCTCCTCACACTGTCACTATGTAACACACACACACACACACACACACACACACACACACACACACACACACACACACACACACACACATAATTAGCATCATTCCTAAGCTCTTTTTCCCCCACACTCCTCATTCAACATTCATAAGCAGTATTCTTTGGTACCTTTTTAGACGTCAACATTTTCAACTCCCACATTAATGCACTAGTGAGGAGCAACACTGTGTGAAGGGTAATGTAGCAGTGTGTGTGTATGGGAATGTATGGTGTGGCTAATAAAGTACTGGATCATACAAAGTGTTAGTTACAAAGACTAGCAGGTTATTCTAAAACTATATCTTGCTTGTGAGACCTCACTTGGATTACGCAGTTCAGTTCTGGTCACCGTATTACAGAATGGATATAGAATTCCAAGAAAGAATTCAGAGAGAATGACAAGACTAATCCGGGCATTAGGAACCCTGAGTACGGAGACAGGTTACACAGCGGTTCACTTCCTCGAGAGACAGAGTGAGGGCGATATGATGAGAGGTGTATAAGTGGAAGTCAGGGCTGCTAAGGTGATAAAACTATACCAGGAGCAAACTCGTAACAATGGTTTAAATTAGACAAATCTAGATTTAGGCGCGATATAGGTAAACACTGGTTTGGAAATAGAGTAGTGGATGAGTGGAAAAGTTACCAAACATCATCATTAACTCGAATACGCTGGATAGCTTCAAACATAGGTTGGATGGATATGATAGGGGTTGGGTGTAAATGGACTTGCCCAGTATGGGCCAATAGACCCGCTGCAGTTTCCTCCATTCTTATGTTCTTATACGTCTTTGTACAGTGTTAAGTGAACGTATAGTGTATAAATGACCGTACAGTGAATAAGTGAACGTACAGTGTATAAATGAACGTAAAGTGTATAAGTGAACGTACATTGTATAAGTGAACGTACATTGTATAAGGAACGTACAGTGTATAAGTGAACGTACATTGTATAAGTGAACGTACAGTGTATAAGTGATACATTTATAAGTAACGTACAGTGTATAAGTAACGTACTGTTATAAGTGAACGTACATTGTATAAGTGAACGTACATTTATAAGTGAACGTATAATGTGAATAAGATAATCAGTGAAATAAAACGAGACGTCGGGTTGGCCTGGGAAAACTAACCATCGACAAACAAACAAACAAACAACAAACAAAACACACACACACAAACCACACACACACACACACAACAAACACACACTATAATAAAAGAAAATAATGTCGTTGATAATAATGGGCAAAAGTCGCGTCTCGTGTTAAGGTTTCAGTGCGGTAAAAACCCTTTAGACGTCTCCTCATCTCCTCCTTTTGGGCAGCTCGTGTCTGTCGTTCTAAACACAGCTCTAATGGACGACAACTTCTCAATTCCGACCCAAATTTTCAGTATTTCTTGGAGGAGTTCCTTTGATATAACCGCTTTGGTGCGTGGCGTCTGTATGTCTGTCTGTTTATCTGTCTGTCTGTCTGCTATAGGATTGGCACAACCACTTTGATGCTATTTGATAACAACGTTCAACTGCGTTCCTTGTGCCGTATACGGTGTTTCATTACGTCATGCGTCTGTCTGTCTGTCTTTCCGTCGTCTGTCTGTCTGTCTGTCTGTCTGTCTGTCTGTCTGTCTGTCTTTCCGCCGTCTGTGTATGTATAATAATATATAATAATTAACGGTTTACTGAAAAGTTTAGCAGCCCGAAGGATGAAAATATACATTGGACAGAAGTGACTTATCATACAAAAGACATGGGGTGGGTGGGTCGTTTAACAAAAGCTTCCATTACTGAAAGGAAAGGAACAGGATTTGAACATACAAATTATTATCATTTACAGTTGATGACCCAGGCTGGTCTTTTGCCATACTGCGTGGTCACGTAGGCCACAGGTGTAGTGACTCGTCCGTAGATGTTGATATACGAAAATAAGAACATGAGAAAATAAGGAGTCTGCAATAGGCCGGTTGGCCTGTGCATGGCAGCTCCTGTCGAGAGTTACTACCACTCTCTATCATCCATGAATCTATCTAGCCTCCTTTTGAAACTTTCCAGAGTTCCAGCACTACAAAGTTGCTAAGTTTGTTCACTCGTCCACCACCCTATTTGTGAACCAGTTCCTTCCTATCTCCATCCTAAACCTAAACTTATCAACTAAATCCGTTGCTACGAGTCCTATCCTGCTCGGATATTATAAGAACTTTATCTATATATCCTTTATTGATTCCTTTCACCCACTCAAATACTTCTATCAAATCTCCCCGCACTCAAGTGGTCATGGAGACATCGGGTTGGGTGGTGGGTGTTCATGCAGTGTGTGTGTGTGTGTGTGTGTTTCAGCATACTCGCCTCAATATATACGGGCCTGGGTTGATCCCCGAGCTGGGTGAAACCATGGACAAGTTTCTTTACGCCATTTACCTGTGTCTCCAGCAGGCAGTAATTAGGAACCAGTGAATGTTAATTAACGTTTTTTTGCGGCTCGTGTTCCGGGGTAATAGTTATCCAGTGCAATTGGTGATATGTCCGGTCTCCTGATACACCTCGTTAACTCAGGGTTTGGTGGTTGTTTCGGCTACCTTCTCTACTCTCCTTTCGCTTGTTCGCCTCAAAAAAAAAAAAATACGCATTGATGACCTTCCGTCGGCCAGCCGACATGAAAGGCAACCGTCATCATCATCATTATCATCATCATCATCATCATCATCATCGTCATTATCATCATTATTAAGTAGAGACCAAAATTTTTCCTTTTAGTATTTGTGATTTTTTTGAGAAGACAATAATTATATATCACAATACTACCTCTCCTTCCTCTCCTCCTCTTAAGTCTTCCCCTTCCTCCTCCTATTGGTCTTATTCTTCTTCCTCTCCTCATTCCTCTTACTCTTCTTCCTCCTCTTATCATCAGTCACCTCCTCTCCCCTCTCTAACAATGTGTCTCCCAGGTCCAACAACTAAGAAGAGAGTGGAGGAGCAGAGGAAAGGAGGAGGAAAAGGAGGAGCAGAGGAAAAGGAGGAGGAAAAGGAAGGAGCAGAGGAAAAGGAGGAGGAAAAGAGAGGAGGAGGAAAAGGAGGAGGAAGAGGAGGAAAAAAGAAGGAGGAGGAAAAGAAAGAGGCATCAAGAGAGTTACTGTCTGTAGTATTGGTTCCCTCGTGTAGCAGGGGGTAAGGTGAGGGTGGGTGAGGAGGGGGTAGGTGGGGTTGGTGAGGAGGGGGTGGTGAGGAGGGGGTAGGGTGAGGTGGGGTGAGGGAGTGGGGTGAGGGGAGGTGGGGTGGGGAGAGAGGGGGAGTAGGGTGAGGGAGGGGGAGGGGTAAGGTGAAGAAAAGTAGGTGGAAGGTAAAGTCAGTGAGGGAGAGAGGGGGTGGAGGTTAAGGTGAGGAAGAGACCAGGTGTGTTGTGTTGCCAAATGCGTCTCGTCACAGGTGTGGACTCGCCGTAAACATCTGTGACCCAACCTACAACCTGTATTATCACTGCACCACGGCGAGGCAGGGGACCACAGTGGCTCAAGGCAGGGGACCACAGTGGCTCAAGGCAGGGGACCACAGTGGCTCAAGGCAGGGGACCACAGTTTCAACAGGGGACCACAGTGGCTCAAGGCAGGGGACCACAGTGGCTCAAGGCAGGGGTACCACAGTGGCTCAAGGCAGGGGACCACAGTGGCTCAGCAGGGGACCACAGTGTCAAGGCAGGGGACCACAGTGGCTGAAGTCAGGGGACCACAGTAGCCTCAAGGCAGGGGACCACAGTTGCTCAAGTCAGGGGGACCACAGTGGCTCAAGGCAGAGGGACCACAGTGGCTCAAGTCAGGGGACCACAGTGGCTCAAGTCAGGGGGACCACAGAGAGCTCAGGTTCTCAACTGGCTCAGCCATGTTAATATTGTTATTATTATCCACTCTGTATCTGTATTTTCTGGCTAAATAAACTGTTACAATTCATTCAATTCAATACAGTGGCTCAAGGCAGGGACCACAGTGGCTCAAGGCAGGGGACCACAGTGGCTCAAGAGGAGTCGTATAGCATCATTAACCCTAAATCAACTACAGCGACTACAGTGATGAAGACGTAATTGGTTTAAGTGATTTAGAAAATGTCTGGATGATTTTTTTACTGTCAAATTAGTGAAGAGATTCATTTTAGAAGGCATGAGCAAGTTGATAGTGGGGCCAGTTGATAGTGGGGCCAGTTGATTGGGGCCAGTTGATAGTGGGGCCGGTTGATGGGGGCCAGTTGATAGTGGGGCCAGTTGATAGTGGGGCCAGTTGATAGTGGGGCCAGTTGATATGGGGCCAGTTGATAGTGGGGCCAGTTGATAGTGGGGCCAGTTGATAATGGGGCCGGTTGATAGCAGGGCCAGTTGATAGGGAGCAAGTTGATGTGGAGCAAGTTGATGTGGAGCAAGTTGATAGTGGGGCCAGTTGATAGTGGGGCCAGTTGATAGTGGGGCCGGTTGATAGTGGGGCCAGTTGATAGTGGGGCCAGTTGATAGTGGGGCCAGTTGATAGTGGGGCGTTGATAGTGGGCAGAAGGGGCAGTTGATAGTGGGGCCAGTTGAATGATAGTGGGGCCAGTTGATAGTGGGGCCGGTTGATAGTGGGGCCAGTTGATAGGGGCCGGTTGATAATGGGGCCGGTTGATAGCAGGGCCAGTTGATAGTGGGGCCAGTTGATAGTGGAGCAAGTTGATAGTGGAGCAAGTTGATAGTGAGCAAGTTGATAGTGGCCAGTTGATAGTGGGGCCAGTTGATAGTGGGGCCAGTTGATAGTGGGGCCAGTTGATAGTGGAGCAAGTTGATAGTGGAGCAAGTTGATAGTGGGGCCAGTTGATAGTGGGGCCAGTTGATAGTGGGGCCAGTTGAATGGGCCGGTTGATAGGGGTTGATAGGGCGGTTGATAATGGGGCTATACACCAGGATAGGCCAGTTGATAGGAGCAAGTTGATAGTGAGCAAGTTGATATGGGGCCAGTGATAGTGGCCAGAATGGGCAGGATAGGATTAGCGGGCCAGTTGATAGCGGGCCAGTGATAGCGGGCCAGTTGATAGCGGGCCAGTTAATAATGGGGCCAGTTGATAGCGGGGCCAGTTGATAATGGGGCCAGTTGATACGGGGCCAGTCCGTAGCGGGGCAATTCATAATAGCACCAGTTCGTAGCGGTGCCATATAGGTAAAACAAATCAAAATGGCGACGAAATTACACGTAGCCTCAACCATAATTACATACCTGTAGACCTTACGACAGGAAGATGGCGACATGAAGAGAATATAAACGATAAAGGAAATATTAATCACTGAGCACACGTTACTTGTCCTTTTGTGTTTGTGTGTGTGTGTGTGTGTGTGTTGTGTGTGTGTGTGTGTGTGTGTGTGTGTGTAGAGTAATCGAACCAATTCACCATCACATTCGAAGATAAACCTCTCTCTCTCTCTCCTCCTCCTCTCTCCCCTCTCTCTCTATTATCCTCCAGAATGTATCTTTAGAGAGGTCGTGATGTCAAACTACCCAGGCGCCTCTCTCTCCTGCAGAAGGAAATAACCTGTCGCTAAGTTTGTGCCTTGGCGGAAGTTGTTGACATCGCCTCCTTCACCCACTCACTCGTTCAGTCAGTTACTCATTCACTCACTCACCCACTAACTCAATCACTCACCCACTCACTCATTCACTCGTTCAGTCAGTTACCTATTCACTCGCTTATTCGCTCACTAACCCACCCACCCACCAAATCTAACTCTCACCACCCAACCCACCCACTCACCACCCAACCCACCAACCAACCCACCCACCTCGGAAGGTTGATGTCCAACCCAACCAACCCAACCTCCAATATTAATGTTTCTTAACTCGTACAGCCCAGAGGAGAGTTGCTTAATCCTTTTGTGTGTGAGACAGGAAACCACTGACAATGACGATGACGATGATGATGATAATGATAATAATAATAATAATAAAATAATAATAATAATAATAATAATACAACACAATTACAAGCCTAAACACTACAACTCACAACCCAACCTAACATACAGTACCTACACTATAACCAGTAACTCTTTAATTAATTCAGTAACTCTTAATTAATTACCCTTACAACAAAACCAAACCATCAGGACAATTAAGACACACAACACCAATCTAATTAACCCAAGGCTAAGATAATTAATCGCCAATATACAGTATATTAATTACAATCCATTATTATTATAATTATTATTATTGTTGTTGTTTTATATCAATATTTAATAATGTATGAATATTACTTATTATTATTATTATTATAAAAAAAAAAATATTACTTATATTTATATTAAAAAAAATATTACTTTTATTATTTTCACATTATTATTATTATTATTATTATTATTATATTATGACTTGTTTTGTTGTCGTTATTGTTATTATTAATCTTTAGTATTGTTATTAATATTACAACAATATCACCACAGTTAGTAACTAGTACAGAAGAGTTACAGAACTAGTACAGGAAATATACTACAAGTGCTGGGAGATCGTTCCCTGACGTTACAGGAAGTCAACAAGTTACGTTCCAGTTGATCGCCGAGGATAGTGACTCACCATCATAACTGTACTTATTCTTACTCATCACCATCATCATCACTATACATAACCATCACAATCATCAGTGCTGTCCTCAACCATCACCACAACCACTATAGTAATCAACCACCATCATCACCACCACTATAGTAATCAACCACCATCATCACCACCACTATAGTACTCAACCACCATCACCACTACGGTACTGAACCACCATCACCAACACTATAGTACTCAACCACCATCACCACTACGGTACTCCACCACCCCCCACTACTCCACCACCAACACTATAGTACTCAACCGCCATCACCACCACAGTACTCCACCACCAACACTATAGTAATCAACCACCATCACCAACACTATAGTACTCAACCACCATCACCACTACGGTACTCCACCACCATCACCACCACTACTTCATCACCAACACTATAGTACTCAACCACCATCACCACCACAGTACTCCACCACCAACACTATAGTACTCAACCATCATCACCACCACTATAGTAGTACTCAACCACCATCACCACTATAGTACTCAACCACCATCACCACTACAGTACTCAACCACCCACCACCACCAACAACAACCAATCACTTTACAGGTATTACCAACTACATTCACCAACCAATGAGCTGGAAGAGTTCAGAGTTCAGTAATTACCGCCAACATAACCAGGGGACCGTTCCGCCAAATTAGGTTCGCTGTAAAACATTCAATCTGGAATTTCGGCAATGGGAGAAATTGCGAGCGTGGTAAAGGTGCAGCAAACTAACGGTAATACCTGTACACATGCAACAGTAAACAGACTAAAACAACAACAACAATAATAACGTGTGGTGGTAGTAGCTCACGGCAGCCTCACCGACCACATAATAGCTCAGAACGCAACAGGTGAGGTGGATACCAGCCAAGTAAACATGATTCGACGGTCCATTATGACAGAAAGACAGCACGGCCAGTGATAAGTTGCAGCAACTGTTGCTGCAAGTACCAGAGAATTTGAAGAAAAAAGTAGCTCTAGCTAAGGAGATGGGCGCTCGAACTGGTTAACTACGTTACCGATGAGGGAAAATGTTTCAGTCTTAACAAACAAGAATTTACAGACGCCATTGCTCTAAGGCAGTGTTTTTCAAACTTTTTACTGCGACCCACAGCCAGAACAACAATTTGAATTGTCACCCATTAAACCTAAGTGTAATGATATGAAATGAGTAAATCAAAGACAAACACTGACATGAGAGGTAAAGAAAGAATCAGGAATGCTCCTTGCAGTCGCTTCCTAGACTGTGGAGTGTACATTACAATAACCAAGCCTAAATTATGGTGCATTTATTTTTATTTTCTTATTTATTTTCGTGACCCATTTTTATTTTGCGACCCAATTTATTTATTTCATGACCCACTAAAGGGTCGGGACCCATAGTTTGGAAAACCCCTGCTCTAAGGTACGGTCGGCCAGTAGAAGGTTGCCTCCCCAATGGGTGTGTGTCTCAACCTATGACGTCGACCACGCCATGGTGCAAGAAAGGACTGCGTATGCATGAGGCACGACGAAGTAAGGGATCTCACTGCAAATTTGTTGAAGGAAATCTTGTCATGATGTCAGGGTAGAACCGACCTCTTTCGACTGGATGGTGAGAATTTCAACATAGGACTTCAAACACATCCAACGAAGCCCGTGTTGACGTCAGTACTATGGAATCTGGACGCGGGGACTGAGAGCCTCTTCGACATAAGGATTTTTGATCCCATGGCCGCATGTCACCGCAACCTGCTCGATGTTGCACACAGGAGGAACGAGAACGACAAGATTAGATCAATGGGGAGAGAATTCAGAGCAATGATCAAGGCTGCTTCACCCCCTCTGGTGTTCACAACCCCTGGTGGATGGGACCAAGTGCAAGATATCTATGCCAGACTCGCGGAGGTGATATCCGAACAGAAGCAGCAGCCCAGTTGTTACAGCCTGGTTGAGATGTCGACCGTTCTCCCTCTACTTAGGTCTGCTTTGCTTGCCTCAGGTAGAGCATCAGCCCCAAAGCCGACAACAGCTGCAGATATACAGGTAGACTACGAGACAACAGTCACTGAATGCCGCATAGATCTGTGACTCAACTAACTCAACACAGCTAGGTAGCTACATATGTATAAGGATAGTTAATTTTGGTGCACAAAAATAGCGGCAAAGGTGTGGCTATTAGGGAGGCTGGAGGCCAAGAAAGCATATAAAATAAATTAAATTATATATGTAGTAGTAATAAAACTCTCCTATAGGCACCTCCCTATATTTAGATTTCAAGTTTGCTCCCCACAAGCGCGTGAAGCTAGTTAATTGACACCTCCTGAAACCATGTGCAAGAAGTGCCAGAGCATTACAGCTCCTCTGTGAACAAGGTTATCACCTGCATCTTTAAAACAAATGACCGTCGACAGGCGACATCTGAGCAGCAAACTACAAGAAGACAGTCAACAACTCGCTAGCCTTGAAATCGTATGGAAGCCGTGGACCTGCTGGCAGTGTCGGTACTCGTCGACAAGGGCTTCTCTGTCAACTACACCACCTCCACACTGCTCCTCCACACACAACCACGACCTCAGCGTCCCTCTAACTGACAGTCACGCCCTTCCAACCACCTCACCTGGATCCAGACGCCTAATCTCCAGTCGATGACCCCAAGAATCGTTTATTGACCTCATAATTAGCCCACCTGGACAGAGTTAGTCTCCCCACGGCCAGCCCACCCTACAGGTGTGAAGGTGCTCACCCAGAACAACGGTATTAGGCGATAAATACGCTGCCCCATAACTTATACCCACACAGGAAACATTAATGTGATGCCCCTCCAGGAAACAGGTGCCTCTGCAGGTACCCTTGACCTCAGTCGTAGAAACTCTCCACTCCTGCCTCTCGCCCTGACGACCTGTAGTAGAGACACGCCCAAGGGCTTCACGCCTCAGTCAAGGGGACTCCCCTTCTATCTCACTGCACTGCACTCCACAGACAAGTCCAGCCTTTAATTTCCTCAGGGATCTACCACACTTCCTCAACAGTTGAACCTGTACAAGAATTCCTCCTCTACGTACACTTTCATCATTCTATTTATATTATTTGTTGCTTTCGTCCGTTTATCGCTTAAGTCTACGAAAGGAAACATGTACCGTGCTTGTAACCTTCCCTTTTGCGGTGCCTGTACAGTATTGGCCTTACACACGATACAAGGAGGTGCCTAATAAAACCCGGCCCCCGCGTCTCTGTGTGGCGCACCTGATAAAAATCTGAAATCCGAGACCAATATCAGGCCAGTAGAACTACCACCCTGCTCCTCAACCAAAGACAGCTTCCCTAGTAAACTAAATAATAATGATGATTATATTAATTGTTATACATTATTGTTTATTATTATTATCAAAAAAAATTATTAATTGTTATTATTATTAATATTATTTTTATTATTATTATATTATTATTATTATTATTATTATTATTATTATTATTATTATTATTATTATTATTGCTGTAATATTAACACAACATCTTACTTTAGAATAGACAAAGAACTAGGTCTCAAATTATTAAAGTCATAACAGCCCCCACGCCTTATCATTAAAAACCAATAAAAATCAATGAAAGTAATTAAGAGAGAGAAGCAATCAACAGCCAGAGTTCAGGGTCGTAATTATTGACAACATAACCAGAGGGAGGTTTGCTAAATTAAGAGACCTGTAAAACATGAATCTGAAGTCGCGAAATGGGTGAGTTTTTGACGACTAGTTAAAAATATGGATCAAATAAATATAAAAATTACGTAAACATATCAAGAGGAAGGAGAGAGAGAGAGAGAGAGAGAGAGAGAGAGAGAGAGAGAGAGAGAGAGAGAGAGAGAGAGAGAGAGAGAGATCATCAATGGACTGGATAAGAACAGACAGACAGACAGACAGACAATATTCTCCTGTGTTACTAATCTCTGCACTGTATGCCCCCTAACAGACATCACACAGAACCGGAAGCAGGTGGTGTGGTGTGGCAGTGGTGGTGGCCATGGTGATTGTGTGGTGGTGAGGGCAGGTGGTGATGGTGGTAGTGTGGTGCTGGTGGTAGTGTGGTGGTGATGGTGGTATAGTGTTGTGAGGGACACGTGGTGATGGTGGTATAGTGTGGTGGTGAGGGACACGTGGTGATGGTGGTATAGTGTGGTGGTGAGGGACACGTGGTGATGGTGGTATAGTGTGGTGGTGAGGGACAGGTGGTGATGGTAGTGTGGTGGTGAGGGACACGTGGTGATGGTGGTATAGTGTGGTGGGGACAGGTGGTGATGGTGGTATAGTGTGGTAGTGAGGACACGGTGATGGTGGTATAGTGTTGGTGAGGGACACGTGGTGATGGTGGTATAGTGTGGTGGTGAGGGACACGGTGATGGTGGTAGTGTGGTGTGGTGGACGGAAGACCTGGACACAAAGAGCTCCTGCACACCCACACCTTCACGCTGCTCCTCCTGTACCCCTGCCTGCCTGCCTCCTTCTTCTTCACCCCCCTGAACCCTGCCTCCTCCTCCTGAACCCTACCTCCTCCTTGTACCCCTGCCCCTCCTCCGTACCCTGCCTCCGTCTCCTCTGCACCCCGCCTCCTCCTCCTGTACCCAGCCTACTCCTCCAGCACCCCACCTCCTCCTCCTGCACCCCACCTCCTGTACCCCTGCCTCCTCCTTGCACCCCACCTCCTCCCCTATACCCACCTCCTCCTCCTGTACCCCTCACTCCTGTACCCTGCCTCCCCTCCTCATGTACCCTACCTCCTCCTCCTGTACCCTGCCTCCTCCTCCTCATGTACCCTACCTCCTCCTCCCCTACCTCCTCCTCCCCTGACCACTCCTCCCCGGCACCCTACCTCCTCCTCCTCCTGTACCCACCTCCTCCTCCTCCTGTATCCTGCCCCTCCTCCTGTACCCAGCCTCCTCCTCCTGTACCCCTCCTCCTCCTCCAGTACCTTCCCCCTGCCTTCTCCCCCATCTGTACCCTGCCTGCCTACTCTTCCCCTCCTGTATCTAATCTACGCCCCTTCTACCCGTCCTTTCCTTCCTCCTCCTTCCTTCTCCTCCTCCCACCCTCCTTCTCTTCCTCCTCCATCCTTCTCCTCCTCCTACCTGTCCCTTCTTCCCTCCTCCTTCCTTCTCTTACTCCCCTCCTCCTACCCCTCCTTCCCTTCTCTTACTCCCTCCTCCTTCCCTTCTCTTCTTCCTTCTCTTACTCCCTCCTCCTACCCGTCCTTCCTTCCTCCTTCCTCCTTCTTTCTCCCCACCCCTCCTTCTTCTTCCTCCTTCCCTTCTCTACTCCCCCTCTCCTCCTACCCCCTTCTCCTTTTACTCCCCTCTTCCCACCTCTCCCTTCTCCTCTAACTCCCCTCCTCCTACCCCCTCCTTCTCTTCCTCCTCCTTCCTTCTCCTCCTCCTACCCCTCCTTCTCTTCCTCCTCCTTCCTTCTCCCTCCTCCTACCCCTCCTTCTCCTTCCTCCCTCCTTCCTTCTCCCTCCCCCTACCCTCCTTCTCTTCCTCCTTCCTTCTCCTCCCCCTCTACTCTCCCTCCTCCCACCCCCTTCTCCTTCTTACTCCCCCTCCTCCTACCCCTCCTTCTCTCCTCTTACCCCCTCCTACCTCTCCTCTTCCTCTCTCCCCTTCCTTCCTACTCCCTCCTCCTCCTCCTCTCCTTCCTCCTCCTCCTTCCTTCCTCCTCCTTCCTTCCTCCTCCTACTCCCTCTTCCTTCTTCCTCCTCCTACCTGTTCTTTTCTTCCTCCTCCTTCCTTCTCTCTTCCCTACCCCTCCTTCTTCTTTCTCCTTCTTCTCTTACTCCCCCTTCACCAGACAACAAAATATTTAATGTTTCATCCTCCAAAAATAAAGTTATCTATCCACACTTTTCAAGGAAGGCGTGTGTATATATGTCCGTCTGATAAATTCTCTATTGAATGTCCATTACTGTCTGTGAGGATTTATATCATGACTGTATCGGTGTGTGTGTGTGTGTGTGTGTGTGTCCGTCAGAAATAATGTACACCCTCGAATCTATTCTTCACGAACTCTATATCATATTCCGTAACTCGACATCTGTCTCCATAACGGGCTGAGTATACCCGTCAGCGCATACATGGCGAGGGAACATATGGTTATACTCTGTCTGTCTGTCTGTGATTTACCAGACAGTAATTTCAGGGAGAAGGAGGAAGGGTTAGTAGGGTTGGGGGGAGGGAGGAGAAGGGGAAGGGGAAAGGGGAAGGGGAGGGAAGGAGGGGAAGGGTGAGGAGGAGGGGGGGAAGGGGTGAGGAGAGGGGAAGGTGAGGAGGAGGGGGAAGGGAGGAGGGGAAGGGAGAGGAGGAGGGGGAAAGGGAGAGGAGGAGGGGAAGGTGAGGGAGGGGAGGGAGGAGGGGGGGAAGGGTAGGAGGAGGTGGAACGGTAGGAAGAGGGGAAAGAGGAGGAGGGAGGAGGAGGAGGGAAGAGTGGGGGAGGAGGGAAGGGGTGGTGGATAAGGGAGAGTGATAGGAATAACAGACAGCCATAGGGAATAACAGACAGCCATAGGGAATAACAGACAGCCATAGGGAATAACAGACAGCAATAGGGAATAACAGACAGCCATAGGGAATAACAGACAGCAATAGGGAATAACAGACAGCAATAGGGAATAACAGACAGCAATAGGGAATAACAGACAGCCATAGGGAATAACAGACAGCAATAGGGAATAACAGACAGCAATAGGGAATAACAGGCAACAATAAAGGGAATGTGAACAGCCATAGGGAATAACAGACAGCCATAGGGAATAACAGACAGCCATAGGGAATAACAGACAGCCATAGGAATAACAGACAGCCATATAGGGAATAACAGACAGCCATAGGGAATAACAGACAGCAATAGGGAATAACAGACAGCCATAGGGAATAACAGACAGCCATAGGAATAACAGACAGCATAGGGAAAGACAGGGCAGGGAGGCCAACAGACAGCACAGCAATAAGGGAATAACAGACAGCCATAGGGACCATAGACAGACAGCCGCAAGGGAATAACAGACAGCAATAGGGAATAACAGACAGCAATAGGGAATAACAGACAGCAATAGGGAATAACAGACAGCAATAGGGAATAACAGACAGCAATAGGGAATAACAGACAGCCATAGGGAATAACAGACAGCAATAGGGAATAACAGACAGCAATAGGGAATAACAGACAGCAATGGACAATAACATGTAACATTAAGATGAAGGCGACCGTAATAGGTAAAAAAAAAATAGGCACTACAGGTAATGATCAAGATTAATAGGCAGTAATAGGCAGTAATCAAGGAGGACAGTAATAGGGTTTAATGGAAAAATAATAGGTGGTACTACGTCATCATAAAAAGGTATCCAATTACCCCTCATAAATTGGGCCAATACGCCACCACGTTCCAGTTATCCGGTTATGGTCTACACTTATCCGGTTATGGCTCACAGTTATCCGGTGGTCCACAGTTATCCAGTTATGGTCAACAGTTATCCGGTTATGGTCAACAGTTATCCGGTTATGGTCCAAAGTTATCCGGTTACTGACTGTCAAGGTGAGTGGTTAAGGCAACTGTGCTAAAACTGTCGGTATTGTTCGGTAAAGGTTCTAAAGGTGACCGCGATGAGTACTATTTTTAAGGGAGGAGTACAAGTTTAGGGATGAGTATGAGTTTTAAGGGTGAGTACGAGTTTAGGGATGAGTACGAGTTTTAAGGGTGAGTACGAGTTTTTTACGGGAGATATTGAGTACGATTTTTTTTAAGGATACACTGAGTACGAGTTTTTAGGGAGAAATTGAGTACCAATTTTAGGGAGATATTGAATACGAATTTTTTTTAGGGTGACGATGATCACCTTAAATCCTTTTACTTTTCCCTAAATTGAGTTATTAAGTCTGCCTTAAATGGTAACGACCTTAAAATGGGCTACAGTTCCTAAAATTAATTAAGGGACACTATTGAGGTTCCTAAAATGGACCGTCGAAGGAAATTTAAATTTTTTGAGGTTTTTAGGGAATTTTTTTTTGTAAAGGTAGATTAATTGGGCGACAGGTAGACTAAGTGGACGACAGGTATGCTAAGTGGACGACAGGTAGACTAAGTGAACCACAGGTAGACTAAGTGAACCACAGGTAGACTAAGTGAACCACAGGTAGACTAGGTAAACCACAGTCTACCTGGACCCCACACGCCCACGCTGCCACGAAGTATAAATAACATCGATGACGATCTCTTCCCTCACCCCCACTCTTTCCCTCCCCCCCTCTTCCCCCCCCCCTTCTCTCCCATCCCCTTCCCTCCACCCTCTCCCCTACCCTACATATTATATAAATACCCCATACGGTATCTAATTAGGAACGCTCCCAACACCCCCTTCCCTCCCCTCCTTTCCCTTCCCTCCATCCCCTACCCCTTCCCTTCATCCCCTACCCCTCTTCCATCCCCTACCCCCCCTCCACTACCATCACGTACAAATACCCCCCGACATTAATTTCTCGGCAGCCGGATCCCTATAAAAAGAAACCCTTATCTAAATTAAACCTTGAGTGAAAGTTGTCATACCACCAACACAAAGGAACGACATTGCTTAAAAATAAATAAATAAATAAGTGTTTCACAGATAAATATTCTTCCCCTTCTGAGATCAATGGTTAATTTCGTGTCTAGAATTTAATATATATATATATATTTTTTTTTACCGGAGTTTTATCAATAAAGGAAGTGATTTAATTCTGATTTTGGAGTTAAGTTTATAAATATATATATATACTTTTACCTTTAATCACATAAACACAGACAAAAGTATAGGTATATAATGGTAATATGAGCTCAACTCTGGAACATAACAGCCATCTATAGTCCAGCATACATTACATGTTATAACTAATACACACATCAACACAGTAAGACCTTGAGAGCTGGAACTTCACTAAATCAGATATGGGAGAACCTCAGCCGATGTCAAGACCTCCTCTAACTAATTCGAGTTTACCTCACAATATATGAATCGTCCAAGTCTACCTACAACTAAGAGTGAGATCATACACACCAGGTGAACCATCTGTACAACCTTAAGAGAAATTCCAGATAGTTCAGACAATACCAAGATATACCAGGTTATTACCCACAACCCCACAACATGGCCGCGAGGGTTAATGGCGGTCAACGGAGAATATACAGCTTGTTGTACTTGGGTGTTTTATCACTGGTATCCTTTAACTGTACCCTGTTCTACCAGCAAGTATCTGTGGTGGGGAGGACTCAAGGGACCCGCCGGGGAAATGTAACCTTAACGACATAAAAAAAAAAAGAAATCCCTCAACAGTGAAAGTGGTCAGAAATTGAAGCATGAGAAATACAGTGTGAAGACCAGCAGTATCCAGTTCCCAGCATGACATTACCGAACACAAGGATAAGACCAGTGTGATGCTTCCTCTCTGGGGCGGGGGAAGGGAGGGGAGGGAGAAGGGGGAGAGGGAAGGGGAAGATGGAGGGGGGGGATCACAACACGACACTAAGTCACATAAAACCATAAGATAAACGACTCTCGTATTTTCACCTTTATTTTCCTCTGTGTCTAGTAACTGCATACTCATAAAACCTTATCTTTATATCTTCTTATCTTTAACACTTTGGTAATTCATCTACACTACACGAGAAAAGGTTTACTATACATTATTATAATTCTACCGCAATAATGTAAAATGGTTAAAGTATATATTTGATTAGGTAAATATTGAAAAGTTCTCAGATAATCATAATTTTTGTGGAAATTTTTCCCCAATTAGTGTGAGTCATTGAGGTCTTACTGTAATTAACTAATTATTTTTCAAAACACAGGTATGTTATTTTCTTTATATTGGCACAGTGTCAAAGAACAAATATACACAGGTGTACTAGTTTATTTTCTACTTGGGAATAAAAGTGTAATTATATTTTTTACAATAACTTTTACAATCATAATTACTTGATAACCTTCAGGAAAATACCGGAACAAATTTTAAATAGAACAAAGTCAAGTTTCACCTTAGGCGTGTAATTATTATGATAACTGTCAAGAATAATCAGTTATAATATTTAATATTATTCTACTAACTAAGCTTTGGAGGCGTTATTATCATTATTATTATTATCAACATCTGGTCACATTCAAGAGTACTCAAAAACCTTAATACGATGACATAAAAACAAACTAAAAACAGCAGGTATTCTCTCCTCCCATTCAACAAATACGAAAACAAATACATTTCCTTCTCCAAATAAAACAACTACTTTTCCTTCTCCAACGTACACCAAGTAACTTTCCTTCCACTAACACTAATATACTTTCCCCCTTCAATAATAAATCCAACTATATACACTTCGTCAAGGTGTGAGGGCCAAGACAACTCACAGTAATTGATGTATAAACTTGCGGATCTTTTCAACAGATTTGTAACTCGTGGAACTAATTAGTAATTCTATACAGCTCATTAAGTCAATTGTATTATGGAGATTACCGGATGGACTATCTTCTACCGGTGGAGGGGTGACTGTTAACTGTTTCTCTTATATTCTGACTGTTAACTGTTTCTCTTATACTCTGACTGTTAACTGTTTCTCTTATATTCTGACTGTTAACTGTTTCTCTTATATTCTGACTGGTAACTGTTTCTCTTATACTCTGACTGGTAACTGTTTCTCTTATACTCTGACTGTTAACTGTTTCTCTTATACTCTGACTGTTAACTGTTTCTCTTATACTCTGACTGTTAACTGTTTCTCTTATACTCTGACTGTTAACTGTTTCTCTTATACTCTGACTGTTAACTGTTTCTCTTATACTCTGACTGTTAACTGTTTCTCTTATACACTGACTGTTAACTGTTTCTCTTATACTCTGACTGTTAACTGTTTCTCTTATATTCTGACTGGTAACTGTTTCTCTTATACTCTGACTGGTAACTGTTTCTCTTATACTCTGACTGTTAACTGTTTCTCTTATACTCTGACTGTTAACTGTTTCTCTTATACTCTGACTGTTAACTGTTTCTCTTATACTCTGACTGTTAACTGTTTCTCTTATATTCTCTGTTAACTGTTTAACTGTTCTTATATTCTGACTGTATGTTTCTCTTATTCTGACTGTTAACTGTTTCTCTTATACTCTGACTGTTAACTGTTCTCTTATACTCTGACTGTTAACTGTTTCTCTTATATTCTGACTGGTAACTGTTTCTCTTATATTCTGACTGTTAACTGTTTTCTTATACTGACTGTTAACTGCTTCTCTTATATTCTGACTGTTAACTGTTTCTCTTATATTCTGACTGTTAACTGTTTTCTTATACTGACTGTAACTGTTTCTCTTATACTCGACTGTTAACTGTTTCTCTTATATTCTGACTGGTTAACTGTTTCTTATACTCTGACTGTTAACTGTTTCTCTTATATTCTTGACTGTTAACTGCTTCTCTTATACTCTGACTGTTAACTGTTTCTCTTATATTCTGACTGTTAACTGTTATACTCTGACTGGTAACTGCTTTACTATAACTGTTTCTCTTATACTCTGACTGTTAACTGTTTCTCTTATACTCTGACTGTTAACTGTTTCTCTTATACTCTGACTGTTAACTGTTTCTCTTATACTCTGACTGTTAACTGTTTCTCTTATACTCTGACTGTTAACTGTTTCTCTTATACTCTGACTGTTAACTGTTTCTCTTATACTCTGACTGTTAACTGTTTCTCTTATACTCTGACTGTTAACTGTTTCTCTTATATTCTGACTGGTAACTGTTTCTCTTATATTCTGACTGTTAACTGTTTTCTCTTATACTCTGACTGTTAACTGTTTCTCTTATATTCTGACTGTTAACTGTTTCTCTTATATTCTGACTGTTAACTGTTTCTCTTATACTCTGACTGGTAACTGTTTCTCTTATACTCTGACTGTTAACTGTTTCTCTTATATTCTGACTGTTAACTGTTTCTCTTATACTCTGACTGTTAACTGTGTTACTCTGATGCTCTGTGCTGGTGGGGGTGACTGTTAACGGTTTCTCTTATACTCTGATTGTAAACTGTGTCACTCTGTACTGGTAGGGTGGGGGGTAACTGACTGACTGTTAACTGTGTCACCGTGGGGTGGTGGGTAACTCACTAACTGCTAACTGTGTCATTCTTACACTCTGTACTGTTGGGAAGGGAGTGGCTGACTGACTGTTAACTGTCTCTCTCTTATACTCTGACTGTTAACCGTGTCACTCTTATATCTAACTGTAAACCGTGCCACTCTAATGTCCTATACTGGTTAGGGGATGGGGGGAGGGGAGATTAAATAACTGACTGTTAACTGTGTCATACTTACACGGTACTGGCGGGGAGTGACTAACAGTGTAACACCAACTGGATGACTAAGTGACTGAAAATCCCAGCGCTGGCAACATATAATCAAAATACTGGAATAATCTTGTATAATTAATTTCTAACCAGGTGTAACTATTATAAAAATCAACATCAAAATTCCTTACCTTAAACTGCACCTTAAAATTAATAACGGTAACATAACATCTACTTAACTTTATTTCTCTAACTTACCTTAACGTCAACCATCTAAAACGAACACTTCCCTATAAGAACCATGTTGAAAATCCTTAATATTTATAAAACCACATCTGGGTCTCTTATAAATTACAACAAACAAACACTTACTTGTTCTCTAAACGACACAATCATCAGAACGCAATCTGTAAATAAACAAAGACATTAACTTCACAAACAAAAGTGTATGGTAATCGTAACAACAACAATCATCATCATCATCATCATCATCATCATCATCATCATCATCACAATAATAATAATATACGGAAATTGGTATTGTACAAACTTTATTAAATAACACGGAAGAGGTTGATTCTCGATTACATGACGCGGAACAAAAAAAAAATGGTTCCGTTATGTCCAGAAAATATAATGTAAAAAAATAATAATAATACGAAAAACAACTAGAGGAACAAGAACAAGGAAGAACAAAAACAAGAGAAACAAGAAAGAACAAGAACACAAAAACAAAAAAAAACATCAAAACCAAGAGAACCAAAAGAAGAGCAAAAACAATAAGATAAACGAGAAGTAACTCAGTTTAACCTGGACTATATTCTACCACAACCAAGCAGCTCAATTAAACACCCAATCACCTTTTCTCTCTTAACTGTACCTGCCAATCATCTTTACCCTCTTAACTATAACGACCAATCATATCCACTGCTCTTTTCAATGAGAGCCAATCATCTTTAGCCCTCATAACTGTAATGACCAATCATCTCCGCTCTTTCAATGACAGCCAATCATCTTCTTTTTGCCCTCTTAACTATAACGATCCAATAATATCCGCTGCTCTTTTCAACGACAGCCAATGATCGTCAACCTCTGAACTGTAATGGCCAATCAGTGCTTTTTAAATAGATGACAGGTTAAAAGTCACACAAAGGCCAGACACAGAGACAATGGTGGAGAGAGATTCTGAGATGTTGAATAATACAGAATTCTAACTTTTCTGGTGGTGAAGAAGGAGGAGGAGGAGGAGGAGGAGGAGGAGGAGGAGGAGGAGGAGGAGGAGAAAGAAGTAATAAGAAGAAATAATAACCTGTATTGAATGTCCCACTAATAATTGTTAATCCTCTACAGAATAAGTTATGACAATCTGAAATACACGTGA
>NW_024757421.1:0-27108 GCF_018991925.1 Homarus americanus | reverse complement strand
ATACAGTATAATACAGTATAATACAGTATAATACAGTATAATACAGTATAATACAGTATAATACAGTATAATACAGCATAATATAGCATAATACAGTATAATACAGTATAATACAGCATAATATAGCATAATATAGCATAATACAGCATAATATAGCATAATACAGTATAATGCAGCATAATACAGCATAATACAGTATAATGCAGCATAATACAGTATAATACAGTATAATACAGTATAATACAGCATAATACAGTATAATACAGCATAATACAGCATAATACAGTATAATACAGTATAATACAGTATAATGCAGTATAATACAGTATAATACAGCATAATACAGCATAATACAGTATAATACAGCATAATACAGCATAATACAGCATAATACAGCATAATACAGCATAATGCAGTATAATACAGTATAATACAGCATAATACAGCATAATACAGCATAATACAGCATAATACAGCATAATACAGCATAATACAGTATAATACAGTATAATACAGCATAATACAGTATAATCCAGCATAATACAGTATAATACAGTATAATACAGTATAATACAGTATAATACAGTATAATACAGTATAATACAGCATAATACAGTATAATACAGTATAATACAGTATAATACAGCATAATACAGTATAATACAGCATAATACAGTATAATACAGTATAATACAGTATAATACAGCATAATACAGCATAATACAGTATAATACAGCATAATACAGTATAATACAGCATAATACAGTATAATACAGTATAATACAGTATAATACAGTATAATACAGTATAATACAGTATAATACAGTATAATACAGCATAATACAGTATAATACAGCATAATACAGCATAATACAGTAATAATACAGTATAATACAGCATAATACAGTATAATACAGTATAATACAGCATAATACAGCATAATACAGTATAATACAGTATAATACAGCATAATACAGTATAATGCAGTTTAATACAGTATAATACAGCATAATACAGTATAATGCAGTATAATACAGTATAATACAGTATAATACAGCATAATACAGCATAATACAGCATAATACAGTATAATACAGCATAATACAGCATAATACAGCATAATACAGCATAATACAGTATAATACAGCATAATACAACATAATGCAGTATAATACAGTATAATACAGCATAATACAGTATAATACAGCATAATACAACATAATACAGTATAATACAGTATAATACAGTATAATACAGCATAATACAACATAATACAGTATAATACAGTATAATACAGCATAATACAGCATAATACAGCATAATACAGTATAATACAGTATAATACAGCATAATACAGCATAATACAGCATAATACAGCATAATACAGCATAATACAACATAATGCAGTATAATACAGTATAATACAGCATAATACAGTATAATACAGCATAATACAATATAATACAGTATAATACAGTATAATACAGTATAATACAGCATAATACAACATAATGCAGTATAATACAGTATAAAACAGCATAATACAGTATAATACAGCATAATACAGCATAATACAGTATAATACAGTATAATACAGCATAATACAGTATAATACAGTATAATGCAGTATAATACAGCATAATACAGTATAATACAGCATAATACAGTATAATACAGTATAATGCATCATAATACAGTATAATACAGTATAATACAGTATAATACAGTATAATGCAGTATAGTACAGTATAATACAGCATAATACAGTATAATACAGTATAATACAGCATAATACAGTATAATGCAGTATAATGCAGTATAATGCAGAATAATACAGCATAATACAGCATAATACAGCATAATACAGTATAATACAGCATAATACAGCATAATACAGTATAATACAGTATAATGCAGTATAATGCAGTATAATACAGCATAATACAGCATAATACAGCATAATACAGTATAATACAGCATAATACAGCATAATACAGTATAATACAGCATAATACAGCATAATACAGCATAATACAGCATAATACAGCATAATACAGCATAATACAGTATAATACAGTATAATACAGTATAACACAGCATATTACAGCATAATACAGTATAATACAGCATAATACAACATAATACAGTACAATACAGTATAATACAGAGGGCATCCTATGAAGATAGACAGTGTTGACATGAGGCACTGTTTCCATCAAGCTACCAGGGAGGTAGAGTACTTGCTAGGGCTATACAGCAGACCCTTGTTGGCGCCCTTACCTGAGGCTACTGATAGGTGGCAGTAATATGGCTACCAGATGTGTGTGACTGTGTGTGACTGGTGTTATCATGTAGGTAATATAACAGTATTAAGGAGGTGTTACAAAAGGCTTATATAGCCTTAAGTTGTCGCTGTTATCTTGTTACATAGATCTGGACTCACACACACACACACACATAATCTTTACACAGCTAGATAACAATTTCTTAATTTTATCACAGTCATTTAGATATCGCGTATGATAACAGTGTTCCTGGTATAACAATCTTTTAGTGTGTGTGTGTGTGGACCCGGGTTCGATTCCCAGGCAGGGTGAAACTATAGTCAAGTTTCTTTACGCCATTTGCCTCTGTCTACCCAGCAGTAATTGGGGACCTGGATGTTAATAGATTTGCGGTTCGTGTAAGCCAGTGCAGTTGGTGAGTTGTCCGGTCTACTTGGGATATTCCTTGACACTGGGTCACGCAGCTCGTTAACTAATGGTGTGGTTGTTGTGTTGGTGACAGCTTCTACACCTTAAACACTGGGTCATGCAGCTCGTTAACTCAGGGTGTGGTTGTTGTGCTGGTGACAGCTTCCACACCTTAAACACTGGGTCATACAGCTCGTTAACTCAGGGTGTGGTTGTTGTGTTGGTGACAGCTTCTACACCTTAAACACTGGGTCATGCAGCTCGTTAACTCAGGGTGTGGTTGTTGTATTGGTGACAGCTTCTAACACCTTAAACACTGGGTCATGCAGCTCGTTAACTCAGGGTGTGGTTGTAGTGTTGGCGACAGCTTCTACACCTTAAACACTGGGTCGTGCAGCTCGTTAACTCCGGGTGTGGTTGTAGTGTTGGCGACAGCTTCTACACCTTAAACACTGGGTCATGCAGCTCGTTAACTCAGGGTGTGGTTGTAGTGTTGGCGACAGCTTCTACACCTTAAACACTGGGTCGTGCAACTCGTTAACTCAGGGTGTGGTTGTAGTGTTGGCGACAGCTTCTACACCTTAAACACTGGGTCGTGCAGCTCGTTAACTCAGGGCGTGGTTGTTGTGTTGGCGACAGCTTCTACACCTTAAACACTGGGTCGTGCAGCCTGTTAACTGTGTGCTGTTGTGTTGGTGACAGCCTACACCTAAACACTGGGTCGTGCAGCTCGTTAACTTAGGGTGTGGTTGTTGTGTTGGTGACAGCTTCTACACCTTAAACACTGGGCCATGCAGTTCGTTAACTTAGTGTGTGGTTGTTGTGTTGGTGACAGCTTCTACACCTTAAACGCTGGGTCATGCAGCTTGTTAATTAATGGTGTGGTTGTTGTGTTGGCGACAGCTTCTACACCTTAAACACTGGGTCATGCAGCTCGTTAACTTAGTGTGTGGTTGTTGTGTTGGCGACATCTTCTACACCTTAAACACTGGGTCATGCAGCTCGTTAACTTAGTGTGTGGTTGTTGTGTTGGTGACAGCTTCTACACCTTAAACACTGGGCCATGCAGTTCGTTGACTTAGTGTGTGGTTGTTGTGTTGGTGACAGCTTCTACACCTTAAACACTGGGTCATGCAGTTCGTTAACTCAGGGCACTGGGTCATGCAGCTCGTTAACTCAGAGGTGTGGCTGTTGTGTTGGTAAAACTTCTACCACCTTAAACACTGGGTCATGCAGCTCCTTCTTCTTCCTCCTTCTTCTTCCTCCTCCTTCTTCTTCTTCCTTCTTCCTCCTCCTTCCCTTCTTCCCTCCTCCTTCCTCCTCCTTCTTCTTCCTCCTCCTCCTTCTTCTTCCTCCTCCTTCTTCCTCCTCTCCTTCTTCCTCCTCCTTCTTCCTCCTCATCTTCTCCTCCTTCTTCCTCCTCCTCCTTCCTCCTCCTTCTTCTTCCTCCTCCTTCTTCTTCCTCCTTCTTCTTCCTCCTCTTCTTCTTCTTCCTCCTTCTTCTTCCTCCTCCTTCTTCCTCCTCCCTTCTTCTTCCTCTTCTTCCTTCTTTTCTTCCTCCTCCTTCTTCTTCCTCCTTCTTCCCTCCTCCTTCTTTCTCCTCCTTCTTCTCCTCCTTCTTCTTCCTCCTTCTTCTTCACTCCTCCTTTCTTCCTCCTCCTTCTTCTCCTCCTTCTTCTTCTCCTTCTTCCTCCTCCTTCTTCCTCCTTCTTCTTCTCCTCTTCTTCTCTCCTCCTTCTTCTTCCTCCTCCTTCTTCTTCCTCCCTTCTTCTTCTTCTTCCTCCTTCTTCTTCCTCTTCTTCCTTCTTTCTTCCTCCTCCTTCTTCTTCTCCTCCTTCTTCCTCCTTCTTTCTCCTCCTTCTTCCTCCTCCTTCTTCTTCCTCCTCCTTCTATTACCACTCCTTCTTCTTCTTCCTCCTCCTTCTTCTTATCCTTCTTCTTCCTCCTCTTCTTCTTCCTCATCCTTCTTCCTCCTCCTTCTTCTTCCTCCTCCTTCTTCTTCCTCCTCCTTCTTCTTCCTCCTTCTTCTTCTTCCTTCTTCTTCCTCTTCTTCCTTCTTTTTTCTTCTCTTCTTCTTCTTCCTTCTTCTTCCTCCTCCTCCTCCTTCTTCTTCTTCTTCTTCTTGGGTATTTATGTATCACTGTACCAACACTGTTCCACTGTACCATCATTTACCACTTTCACCACCATTGTACCATCACTGTACCATTATTGTATCACTGTAACACCACTGTACCACTGCACCATCACTGTACCATCCACTGTACCATTATTGTATCACTGTAACACCACTGTACCACTGCACCATCACTGTACCATCCACTGTACCATCATTGTGTCATTGTAACACCACTGTACCACTGCACCATCACTGTACCATCCACTGTACCATTATTGTATCACTGTAACACCACTGTACCACTGCACCATCACTGTACCATCCACTGTACCATTATTGAATCACTGTAACATCACTGTACTATCCACTGTACCATTATTGTATCACTGTAACACCACTGTACCACTACCACCACTGTACCATCCACTGTACCATTATTGTATCACTGTAACACTGCACAGCACCACTGCACCATCACTGTACCATCCACTGTACCATTATTGAATCTGTAACACCACTGCCACCACCATTGTACCATCACTGTACCATTATTGTATCACTGTAACACCACTGTACCACTGCACCATCACTGTACCATCCACTGTACCATTATTGTATCACTGTAACACCACTGTACCACTGCACCATCACTGTACCATCCACTGTACCATCATTGTGTCATTGTAACACCACTGTACCACTGCACCATCACTGTACCATCCACTGTACCATTATTGTATCACTGTAACACCACTGTACCACTGCACCATCACTGTACCATCCACTGTACCATTATTGAATCACTGTAACATCACTGTACCACTGCACCACCACTGTACCATTAGCCACAGCAGCCCAACAAGACGTGCCAGTAATCCACAACAGAGTGAGTCAGGCCAGCGTGTACGTGTGTGTGGTGTGTAAATAATGCTGTAATCCTTCACCCTCATTATATATTACCTGTATTGTTTCTAACTTTCAAAAGGTGTCACCATTAGTTAACCTGTGTGTTCATGTACCTGTGTTCATGTACCTGCGTCTGTACCTGTGTTGATTTGTATGATACTTGGGAGGGAGCTAATTATGAGTGATGTGGTTAGCTTGGGGCAGGTTAGGTTAGCTTGGGGCAGGTTAGGTTAGCTTAGGTTGGGTTAGGTTAGGTTAAGTAAGTTTAGAATAGTTTATGTTAAATTTATGTCTGGTTAGGTTAGGTCTGGTTAGGTTAGGTCTGGTTAGGTTAGGTTAGGTTACGTCTGGTCAGGTCAGGTTAGGTCAGGTCAGGTTAGGTCAGGTCAGGTTAGGTCAGGTCAGGTTAGGTCAGGTCAGGTTAGGTCAGGTCAGGTTAGAGAGAGTGAGTTACCT
The DNA here is from genome assembly GCF_018991925.1 of Homarus americanus. Taxonomy (NCBI): domain Eukaryota; kingdom Metazoa; phylum Arthropoda; class Malacostraca; order Decapoda; family Nephropidae; genus Homarus; species Homarus americanus. Next base: position 20,934 of record NW_024757421.1, on the reverse strand, counting down.
TTGAGTGAGAGACAGCAGTAGGTGAGTGGCGGGTCACTGTTTGAGTTACACTGGTGAGGAGTGGCGGCAGCTGGTCCCTCATACTGTGTGTGAGTGACAGAAAGGATATGCCTTACACGACCATGCTACACACACACACACACACGCACACACACACACACACACACACACACACACACACACCTTCTCAGCCACTTACAAGGAACTAGGCACGCAATCAGAACTTATAGAGTATCAGACCTTAGCCAGCTCTGACCCTAACCTGACCTGACCTGACCAGACCTGACCTGACCTGGCCTAACCCTAACCTAATAACTTCCCTGACCTGACCTGAAAAAATATCTATCTATCTATACATCTATCTGTCTGTCTGTCTATGTATGTATGTATCTGTCTGTCTGTCTGTCTATGTATGTATCTGTCTGTCTGTCTGTCTGTCTGTCTGTCTATGTATGTATCTGTCTGTCTGTCTGTCTGTCTGTCTGTCTATGTATCTGTCTGTCTGTCTGTCTATGTATGTATCTGTCTGTATGTCTGTCTATGTATCTGTCTGTCTGTCTGTCATCTGTCTATGTATCTGTCTGTCTGTCTGTCTATGTATCTGTCTGTCTGTCTGTCATCTGTCTGTCTACCTGCATGCATCTGTCTGTCTATGTATCCATCTGTCTGTCTGTCTATGTATTTGTCTGTCTGTCTGTCTGTCTGTCTATGTATCCTGTCTGTCTGTCTGTCTATGTATCTGTCTGTCTGTCTAATAATGTATCTATCTATCTATCTATCTGTCTATCTGTCTGTCTGTCTGTGTATCTGTCTGTCTGTCTGTCTATGTATCTGTCTGTCTGTCTGTCTGTCTAACCTCAGGACCACAAAGCAGTAGTACCAACGTCAGTAATAGCTGCAGTAGTACCAACAGCATCAGGGAGCGTGTTCTCTCATAACTGCGGCCAGGTAATGATGACGTCACCACACAAGTATCCGCATTCTTGGAAGACGTTATTGGGTCTGAAGGAAGTGCAGTTGTCGGGCCGTTTGAAGAAGAAGGTGAACCAAGCGAGTAAGTTATTGGGTCTTACAAGAAGGTCGTTCAGATATCTAGACGGTCCGTCCATCGTAACGATCTTCAAGAGTGAAGTGCTTCCCCGTCTGGAGTACTGTCACCCCGTCTGGTCCCCGAGATATGCTAGGGACTGTCAGTTGGTTGAAAATGTTCAAAGGAGGGCCACCAGACTGGTGCCTGCACTACGGCACCTCAACTACCCTGAGAGATTGGAGCGCCTGCAACTACTTAGCTTATACCACAGACGGGCAAGGGGGGACCTAGTTGAGGTGTATAAACATCTCAAAGGGCACTACTCAGTCGAGTGTCCTGACCTGGAGCTGGCGGACGCTCGCCCCACAAGGGGTCACAGCTCAAGGTTGAAGAAGCCACAAGTCCAGAAAACTGTGAGGGCAAACTTTTTCGGAGTGAGAATTGTGGACTGTTGGAACAACCTGCCAGAGAGTGTTGTGACGGCACCGAGTGTGAGCTGTTTCAAGACCAGACCTGACCAACACTGGAGCAGGTTCAGGTACATTCAGGAGCCAGTACATGCCCAGTACTTGCCAACAGTGTGTAACAGAGAGCCAGAACATAAGAACATAAGGAGTCTGCAATAGGCCGGTTGGCCTGTGCATGGCAGCTCCTATCATCCATGAATCTATCTAGCCTCCTTTTGAAACTTTCCAGAGTTCCCGCACTTACTACAAAGTTGCTAAGCTTGTTCCACTCGTCCACCACCCTATTTGTGAACCAGTTTCTTCCTATCTCCCTCCTAAACCTAAACTTATCCAACTTAAATCCGTTGCTTCGAGTCCTATCCTGCTCGGATATTAAAAGAACTTTATCTATATCACCTTTATTGATTCCTTTCACCCACTTAAATACTTCTATCATATCTCCCCGTACTCTTCGTCTTTCTAGGGAATGCAAGTTTAGTTTTTTTAACCTATCCTGATATGGAAGGTTTCTAAGTCCCGGAATCATTTTCGTCATTCTACGCTGCACCGACTCTAGTGAATTGATATCCATTCTATAATAGGGGCACCAGAACTGAACCGCATAATCGAGGTGCGGCCTGACTAGCCCAAGATATAGTTGCAACAAGACCTCTGCACTCTTGTTACTTACACTTCTAGATATAAAACCCAATACTCTGTTTGCCTTATTTCGAACATTAACGCACTGTTTTCTAGGCCGTAGGTCCGGGCTTACAAATACCCCTAGGTCTCTTTCACAAGTCGACTTCTCTAGGTTGATGTTGTTAAGGCTGTATACATTGACAGTATTTGTTCTTGTAGGTAGTAAGAGAGGTAGGTCACCACGAGGTCAGGTCTTATATAGCGGAGGTAGGCGTGGCTTAATAGTTGACCTCCGTCATGTAAGGCGGCACTGGTTGACCTAGACCACGAGGCACACACTGGGGAATTCGCGGGGTCGGCTACTCAGCGACAAGCGTTTGTAGGTGAGGAATCCACTACAATGGCACCGAGTGTGAGCGGTTTCAAAACCAGACTTGACCAACACTGGAGCAGGTTCAGGTACATTCAGGAGCCAGTACATGCCCAGTACTTACCTACAGTGTGTAACAGAGAGCCAGTACTTGCCCATCACTTGCCAACAGTGTGTAACAGAGACGTGACCGACGCCCAAGTGGCTAACGAACCGATCAGTGGTGAAGAGGATAAAAGTAAAAGTATGGGTCAAGAACGGACACACAACCATGGGTCAAGAACAGACACACAACCATGGGTCAGGAACGGACACACAATCATGGGTCAGGAACGGATACACAACCATGGGTCAGGAACAGACACACAACCATGGGTCAAGAACGGGCACACCACATGCCCCCTCTCTCTTCCTTACTCTCCTCTCCTTCCCTCATAAATCATCAGACAGCCCCAGACGTTTACACTATTAAATGCTGCGATATTTCCGTTCATTTCTTACGGCATGATAATAAATGCCAATATAAAATTCACCCACTCCACCCCCCACCCGGGAGGCGGCACCAGCTCAGCCTACCGGACAGGAGGGAACGAGCGCCGTGTAAACAATGACATTTTTAACCACACCCTGCAAAATACAGTGTACTTAGCAAATGCTGCAGCTTCTGAGAATGTGGGTGGAGCGGGTTTATTACTAAGAGCAGAGACGTTACCGAGAACAAATTCTGGCTTGAATGTCATGTACACTAATACTGACACGTTCCTTGATAAGAGGGAGGAGTTTGAAACACTACTAAGAGTACACCAACCAGATATTGTAGGAGTTGTAGAACTGTTGTACAAGAACAGGAGAATCGACCCAGAGGAATGTGAGTTCAGTATTGCTGGATATGACTCATTTACGAACCTAACTCAAGAATCCTGCAGGAGGGGTGTGGTTATCTACGCTAGGCAAGACCTTAGAGCCAGCCAGGCGAGGGTACAGGGAGAGGATGTTTTTGAAGAGTCCAAGTGGTGTAAAATTAAATTAAAGGGAGGGGACTTACTTATCGTCGGGTGTATCTACAGATCCCCGAACTGTGGCCCACTAAATCAAAGGAACTTAAGAACCTTAATAAACAATGCGGCGATGCTCAACCCCAGCCACCTCCTTATCATGGGGGACTTTAACTATGGCGACATCGACTGGAGAAACGAGTCCACCCCGAATGACTTGAATAACCCTGCTACTCTTTTTGTAGAAACTCTGAGAGATAATTTTCTGTTCCAACATGTGAGAGACCCGACACATTACAGAGGGGAGCAAACACCCAAGCCACTTGACCTCATCATAACAAACGAGGAGGGTATGGTGGCCAAACTGGAACACCTTGCCCCAGTTGGCACCAGTCACCATACAGTGTTGTCATTCAGATTTAACTGTTACCTAGTTCAAGATAAGGCCAGGCCAAGGTGCAAATATTACAAGGGAAATTACAATGGGATTGGGATGAGGGAAATAGATGAGGGGTATCAACTGGCTCAATTTATTAAGGTACAAGAACGCAGACACACACCCGAATATCATAACTTGTAAATGACCCATTTGATCGATAAATATATACCCAAGACCAAAACCCAGTGCTTTAGGAATACGAGGACCCCCACATGAACCATATGCGGCGGTCGACAAATAAGAAGAAAACCCAGAAATTCAAGACGTGGTTATCAAACGATGAGCAAGACAGGAGGATGTAGTAAGAGCCAGAAACCAAGCAAAGATAGAGTGTAGGAGGGCTGGAAAAGGAGTTCCAGGTGCTGGTTGCAAGCGAGGTCAAGTCAAACCCAAAGGCGTTTTTGCATCGCTATGCAAAGTCGAAATTGAAAAACGCGTGGTGGAGCATTGGTGACCTGAGGGCTTGAAGATGGTAGCGTTACGCAGATTCTGGACCAGGATAAAGCTGAGGCATTGAACAGCTTCTTTCCCTCAGTGTTCATAGAGGATGCAAATAACCTTCCCTGCGTTTGGAGGACAGACGGTTCGACACAGCACTGACCCACATTGTGTTCACAGAAGAGGGTATTAGAACTGTCCAGGCTAAAGTCCATAAGAGTCCTGGACCTGACATGGTGCATCCTAGAGTGCTAAGAGAGTTGTGCAAACGAGCTTGCAGAGCCCTGGGAAGATTTTGTTTTGTAAATGCCTGATGAACAAATGGTCCCCAGTGAATGGAAAGTGGTTTATGCGAGTCCTATCTTCGTTAGCTATGATTACCCAGAACAACTATAGACCGGTGAGCCTGACCAGCATAATATGTAAAGTACTTGAGAGTACATCAGAGATGCCGCCGGAACATCTACGAAACAACTTTGTAAAGATTGCCAACACGGTTTATGCCGAAGCGCTCTTTGCTTTCTGACACAATTGCTCAAGGTATTGGATATTTGGACCCATATTCTAGAAATCAAACGGGGTGGTAATATCGACAATATTTACCTAGATTTTGCCAAGGCTTCAACAGTGTGCCCCACGAAAGGCTGAAAATCAACCGAAGGTACGGGAATTCGGGAAATGTCCTCCTCCTAGCGTGGATAGGAAGACTTTCACATGACCGCAAGCAATGGTGCATTGAACAACAAATCGTCATCTGTACCTGTAACAAGGGGGGTGTTTTATGGTAGTGTATTAGCCTGTTGTTTGTTTGTCACAAATGGAGTGCCTGACGTTGCACTCCTCCACACAAATGTTTGCCGATGATGCGTTATATCGGGAAATTAAGAACCAAGCGGACTGTGAAGAGCTGCAGAAGGACCTCTGTGGGCTCCAGGAATGGTCGAAGGAATGGCTGTTGAGATTAATGTCACGAAGTGTAAGAGGACTCTGGGGGCGTACCAACGGTAAGGAGTAAGCGTATCATATGTCCCAACGGAATGAAGAAAATGTGTAATGAAGACTGCTGTGTGTGTGAGAAGGACCTAGGTGTGTAAGGTTAACAATGAGCTGAAGTTCTGGCCATTAGAGGTTGAAGGTAACTGAACACGGGGTCTTATAAGAAGGTCGTTCAGATCTAGACGGTCCGTCCTCGTAGATCAGACTCTTCAGGAGGAAGGGCAAGCCTCATCTGAGTATCATTGTCACCCACCCCATCTGGTCCCTGAGATATGCTAGGGACTGTCAGTTAAGGAAAATGTCCAGCGGAGGGCCACCAAACTGAAAGCGCGCCTGCACCTCACACCTCAGCTACCCTGAGAGAGATTGAGCGCCTGAACCTGCCCTAGCTTATACCACAGACGGGCAAGGGGGACCTAGTTGAGGCTTATAAGCATCTCAGGGGCACTACTCAGTTGAGTGTCTCATTTGAGACGGCGGGTCACAGCTCACATTTGAAGAAGCCGCAAGTCCAGAAACCGGAAACTTTTTCGAGGATAAACTCTTGGAACAATTCACCAGAGAGGTTGCATTTTGGCACCGAGTGTGAGCTCTTCTGAGGAAGACTTGACCAACACTGGAGAACTAGGTACATTCAGAGCTACATCCAGATTTTGCCAACAGTGTGACAGACGTGACCGAGTTCGGAGGCTAGCGAGAGAAGAATATAAATGAAAAGAGAGGATCGATCGCCTGGCGGCTAACAAGCCGATCAGGGTGGCGAAGAGGATAAAAAGTAAAAGTATTGGTACTGTTGAAAGTTACTGTAAATGAAACCAGTCAGATGAACAAGGAAACAAATTAAATAATAAAAATATTCCTTATGTTTACGTAAATAATGTCTACTATCTTGTATATAGTACAGACGAGCTAAACATCTTCATTGTCTTACTGGAAATACTTCTGACGGACAGTTTAGGTCATGGTCGCTTATATACCAAGTCTGCTAAACCATTTTCTCTGGTCACGAAGTTGACTTTAGAAAAACTGTTGACTGGAAAACTGTTATTATTCGTTCCATAAAATGAAACCATTTTCTTTAACCAGCCAACATTAGTCCGAGGGAAACTGTAACATAACCTCTGATGGTTTCAACACATTGTCTTTGGTTGATCAAATTAACACCAATACGCGGATATTATGATTAAACCCAGCCACTGATGTATATTTAACTGACTTACTACGACCATAATGGAAATACCTCACAGTACTGTTATATTGTATCAAACTGTGACATTACTACGACCATAATGGAAATACCTCACAGTACTGTTATATTGTATCAAACTGTTACATTACTACGACCATAATGGAAATACCTCACAGTACGGTTATATTGGTTCAATATGCGGTTTACACTATGTTATATTACCCATATTTTATTGTATTAGAAACTGATTAATTCTCGAGAAAATAAATTCAGTAATCTAGGAATGACTTAAGAGGATAATGTTGGTTTGTTGAATCAATGCTTTATCAGGTGGTTCAGAATCAATACTTTTTCCTTTGGTTCGATCACTACTTTATCTGGTGGTTAGTCCAATAACTTTATCAGGTCGTTCAGAATCAATAACTTTATCAGGTGGTTCAGAATCATGCTTTATCAGGTGGTTCAGAATCAATACTTTATCAGGTGGTTCAGAATCAATAACTTTATCAGGTGGTTCAGAATCAATAACTTTATCTGGTGGTTCAGAATCAATAACTTTATCAGTTGGTTCCAGAATCAATAACTTTATCAGGTGGTTTCAGAATCAATAACTTTATCAGGTGGTTCAGAATCAATAACTTTATCTGGGTTCAGAATCATAACTTTATCTGGTGGTTCAGAATAATAACTTTATCAGGTGGTTCAGAATCAATCTCAGTTCGATCAATAACTTTATCTGGTGGTTCAGAATCAATAACTTTATCTGGTGGTTCAGAATCAATAACTTTATCAGGTGATTCAATAACTTTATCTGGAGGTTCAGAATCAATAACTTTATCTGGTGGTTCAGAATCAATAACTTTATCAGGTGGTTCAGAATCAATAACTTTATCAGGTGGTTCAGAATCAATAACTTTATCAGGTGGTTCAGAATCAATAACTTTATCAGGTGGTTCAGAATCAATAACTTTATCAGGTGGTTCAGAATCAATAACATTATCAGGTGGTTCAGAATCAATAACTTTATCTGGTGGTTCAGAATCAATAACTTTATCTGGTGGTTCAGAATCAATAACTTTATCAGGTGGTTCAGAATCAATAACTTTATCAGGTGGTTCAGAATCAATAACTTTATCAGGTGGTTCAGAATCAATAACTTTATCAGGTGGTTCAGAATCAATAACTTTATCTAGGAGGTTCAGAATCAATAACTTTATCAGGTGGTTCAGAATCAATAACTTTTATAAGGCATAAATTATAGAGTGAGTTACAGTGAATCTGAAAGTTCATTAAGAGACGAGGTACAGGTAATGACCCTGAGTTCTCTTACCTGCTGAAGTACCTGACAGAACCAGGCTACAGGTAAGGCGAGTAATTAGTGAATACACCTGTAAGAGTTTGTTTACCTCACAAGGGGCCTCGTGTTCTCCCTTACAACAAAGTCAATATAATGCGGTATATATTAAAACATAACCTCCCTTAATACACCCACAATACCCTCCCTTAATACACCGACAATACCCTCCCTTAATACACCGACAATACCCTCCCTTAATACACCCACAATACCCTCCCTTAATACACCGACGATACCCTCCCTTAATACACCCACAACACCTCCTTAAGACACCGACAATACCCTCCCCTTAATACACCAATACCTCCTTAATACACCCACAACAACCCTCCCTAATACAATCACAATCTCCCCTAATACAACCCACAATACCTCCCATTACACCCACAATAATTCTCCTTAATACACCCACAATACCCACTCCTTAATACACCCACAATACCCTCCCTTCCTACACCCACAATACCCTCCCTTAATACCCAATACCCTCCTTAATACACCCACAATACCACTCCCTTAATACACCCACAATACCTCCTATACACCGACAATACCCTCCTTAATACACCGACAATACCTCCTTAATACACAATACCCTCCTAACTACACCCACAATACCCTCATATACACCCACAATACTCATAATACACCCACAATACCCTCCTTAATACACCCACAATACCTCCTTAATACAACCATACACTCCTTAATACACCAACAATACCCTTCATAATAAACCCACAATACCCTCCTTAATACACCCACAATACCCTCCCTTAATACAACCAAATACCCTCCCCAATACACCCACAATACCCCTCCCTTAACACAATACCCTCATACACCCACAATACCCTCCCTTAATACAACCAAATACCTCCTTAATAAACCCACAATACCCTCCCTTAATACACCCCAATACCCTCATAATACAACCCACAATACCCTCATAATACACCCACAATACCCTCCTTAATACACCCAATCACCTCCTTAATAAACCCAATACCTCCTAATACACCCCAATACCTCCTTAATACACCCAATACCCTCCCTTAATACACCCACACACTACAGCCGCCTTGGCCTGTGACCTCCTCTACAGGTCCCAGCATCACTACACCTGGTCCCTCCTGACCAGATATCCCTCCTAGGCCTGGCACTAGGGACGGTCATAAACACGTGGACACTGTAACCCCTCTGACAATTCCTCCTAGGCCTGGCACTGGGACGGTCATAAACACGTGAATTGCACAGGACCCCCCCTCTCCTGACCAGATATCCTCCCTAGGCCTGGCACTAGGAACGGTCATCTTACGTGATGTGCCGAGACCCCCCCTCCCTGACCAGATCCCTCCTAGGCCTGGCTAGGGACGGTCATAAACACGTGAATTGCACCAGGACCCCCCTCCTGACCAGATATCCCTCCTGGGCCTGGCATTGGGACGGTCATCACGTCGTGAATTACCGGGACCCCCCTCCCTGACCAGATATCCCTCTAGGCCTGGCACTGGGACGGTCATAAACACGTGGTGTACCAGGAACCCCCCTCCCTGACCAGATATCCCTCCTAGGCCTGGCACTAGGACGGTCATAAGCTCGTGAATTGTACCGAGACCCCCCCCTCCTGACCAGATATCCTCTAGGCCTGGCACAGGGACGGTCATAAACACGTGAATTGTGCCGGACCCCCCCCCTCCCTGACCAGATATCCCTCCGAGGCCTGGCACTAGGGACGGTCATAAACACGTGAACTGTACAGGAACCCCCCCCCTCCCTCTGACCAGATATCCCTCCTAGGCCTGGCACTAGGAACGGTCATAGCTACGTGAACTGTGCGGACCCCCCTCCCTGACCAGATATCCTCCTAGGCCTGGCACTAGGGCGGTCATAAACACGTGAACTGTACCGGTAACCCCCCCCCCCCTGACCAGATATCCTCCTAGGCCTGGCACTGAACGGTCATCACGTGAACTGTGCCAGTAACCCCCCTCCTGACCAGATATCCTCTAGGCCTGGCACTGGAACGGTCATAAACACGTGAACTGTACCAGTAACCCCCCTCCCTGACCAGATATCCCTCCTAGGCCTGGCACTAGGAACGGTCATAAACACGTGAACTGTACCGGTAACCCCCCTCCCTGACCAGATATCCTCCTGGGCCTGGCACTAGGAACGGTCATAAGCTACGTGAACTGTACCGGGAACCCCCCCCCTCCCCTGACCAGATATCCCTCCTAGGCTGGCACTAGGGACGGTCATAAACACGTGGTGTGCAGGCCCCCCCCCTCCCTGACCAGATATCCTCCTAGGCCTGGCACTAGGGACGGTCATAAGCACGTGGTGTACCGGGACCCCCCCTCCCTCCTGACAGGCCCTCCTAGGCCTGGCATAGGGACGGTCATAGCACGTGGTGTGCCGGGACCCCCCCTCCCTCCCTGACCAGATATCCCTCCTGGGCCTGGCACTAGGGACGGTCATAAGCACGTGGTGTGCAGGACCCCCCCTCTCTGACCAGATATCCTCCCTAGGCCTGGCACTAGGGACGGTCATAAGCACGTGGTGTGCAGGACCCCCTCCCTCTGACCAGATATCCTCTAGAGCCTGGCACTGGGACGGTCATAAGCACGTGAATTGTGCCGGGACCCCCTCCTGACCAGATATCCCTCCTGGGCCTGGCACTAGGGACGGTCATAAACACGTGAATTGTACCGGGACCCCCTCCCTGAAGATATCCTCCTGGGCCTGGCACTAGGGACGGTCATAAACACGTGGTGTACCGGGACCCCCTCCTGACCAGATATCCTCCTAGGCCTGGCACTAGGGACGGTCATAAACACGTGAATTGTACCGGGACCCCCCTCCTGACCAGATATCCTCCTGGGCCTGGCACGGGACGGTCATAAACACGTGAATTGTACCGGGACCCCTCCTCCTGACCAGATATCCTCCTAGGCCTGGCACTAGGGACGGTCATAAACACGTGAATTGTACGGGACCCCCCCTCCTGACCAGATATCCCTCCTAGGCCTGGCACTGGGACGGTCATAAACACGTGAATTGTGCCGGGACCCCCCCCCTCCTCCCTCATCATTCTGTCACTTTATGTAACTTGCTGACAAAACCCATGACCCTTCAGTCTTTTACGCCCTTAATGCACGAGTCATGAAGGCAAGCATGAACTACGCATGCTTCCCAGTTGGGCGCTGTAAACGACCGATAAACTAGCCGCCTCGAGGGGCAAATTCTAACAAATTCACCCCACACACACACTCACACACACACACACACACACACACATAACTCAACATTTTCCTATTGTTATTTATTTCAATTGTGAACTAGGTGTAAGAGGCCAGACAGTGAAGCATTGGCGGTCGTCAACTGGACGGAACACAACTCAGACAACAACAATACAAATGGCTGCAGTCCTTAACTTTTACCTTATTTACACAATGTAAATCCTCCCTGTGTGTTTTGTGGCTAATAAACTATCTTTATCCTTCTCTCTCTATCTCCTCTTATTCGTGGGTCGTAACTGTCCCACCTTTACGTGTAATAAATCATGTCGCCATTCACCTGCCGTTACTAATGAACAGCTTACCTGGTGCGCCGCTTGGTGAGGTGTTGTGTCATCCTAGTAATGCTTCACTCCCGTTTGGTTCATCTTCACTACACACATAAAGTCTTGTAGTGTCGGGGGTGGAGACGAGAGTGGAGTGAGCACCACTGACTGACCTGTACGTGGCTGCTGGGAACAAACTATCAGTCTAGTGAGTTTTGTTGAGTCAAGTTAATAACTCTTATGTTCATCCAAACCGAACAGTTTTTGAACTAAATGAATCACAAAGTTTTCGAGCTCATGGCCCGGGGAAGACGGCTTGGCTCATGATGATGAACATATGTATTATTTTAATAAGCTTTGTTATCATTATGTATTAACTGTGAGGATGTGTCATGTATCGTTGAGGTTAGCGACGTATTAAGAACATAAGGAGTCTGCAATAGGCTGGCTGACCTGTGCATGGCAGCTCCTGTCGAAGTTACTACCACTCTCTATCATCCATGAATCTATCCGGTCTTCTTTAAAACTTTCCAGCGTTCCAGCACTTACTACAAGTTGCTAAGATTGTTCCACTCGTCCACCACCCTACTTGTGAACCAGTTCCTTCCTATCTCCTCCTAAACTAAACTTATCCAACAATCCGTTGCTCCAGGTCCTATCCTGCTCGGATATTATAAGAACTTTATCTATATCCTTTATTGATTCCTTTCACCCACTTAAATACTTCTATCATATCTCCCCGCACTCTTCGTCTTTCTAGGGAATGATTAAGTTTCTTTCCTATCCTGATATGGGTTTCTAGTCCGGAATCATTTTGTCATTCTTCGCTGCACCGACTCTAGTGAATATATCCATTCTATAATAAGGGCACCAGAACTGAACCGCATAATCGAGGTGCGGCCTGACTAGCGCAAGATATAGTTGCAATAAGACCTCTGCACTCTTTACTTACACTTCTAGATATAAAACCCAATACTCTGATTGCCTTATTTCAAACATTAACGCACTGTTTTCTAGGCCGTAGGTCCGGCTTCGTACCCTAGGTCTCTTTCACAAGTCGACTTCTCTAGGTTGATGTTGTTAAGGCTGTATACATTGACAGTATTTGTTCTTCCAATATTAAGTCATTTGGTTATATCAACAAAACAATGTTTTCATATAAGTCCTTCTGTGTTAATATTTAGGTTAAAGTTAGTGGATATATTTGTTATGGCGGCCAATAACATGACAACAAATAATATAAATTAAAAGATAAAATTATGAACAAATTTTTAAACAAAACGTCAAGATGCCTGGACGTGTCCGTAATGCTGAGAATTATTATAAATCCTTCAAATATATACAAATGTTTTGTTAAATTAGCCTAGGTATGATGATTACTGTAAAATATCAACCAATAAAGCCTAAAACTCAGGGAAATATAATATAACAAATTTTATGATACATTAGAAGACGAATACAGCGTCACGAAGCCATATTGACGCTTCCGGACTGAGCGATGTCAACACTGCTGGTGGCGACATCTTGCGGGAGAAAAGTTATTAATTATATTTGACCACAATGATCCTTCCACATTTATTATTATTAACCTTAATACTTTAACCAGGGTTAATTAAGGCTGAGTAAGACAGGTAGATACAAAAAGGCAACTTATTAAACTAAGAACTAACAATCCTTGGTCTGCCCGAACTCCTACAAGGTGGACGGTAATTACCAAATTATCCAAACGATTGTTACCTTTTGCCTCTCACTAATGTTTTAAGTTTATAAATTACCTCAGTCTAATGTGGCAGAAGTTTATAAATTACCTCAGTCTAGTGTGGCAGAAGTTTATAAATTACCTCAGTCTAGTGTGGCAGAAGTTTATAAATTACCTCAGTCTAGTGTGGCAGAAGTTTATAAATTACCTCAGTCTAGTGTGGCAAAAGTTTATAAATTACCTCAGTCTAGTGTGGCAAGTTTATAAATTACCTCAGTCTAGTGTGGCAGAAGTTTATAAATTACCTCAGTCCAGTGTGGCAGAAGTTTATAAATTATCTCCAGTCTAGTGTGGCAGAAGTTTATAAATTACCTCAGTCTAGTGTGGCAAGTTTATAAATTACCTCTGTAGTCTAGTGTAAGTAGTAGTTTATAAATTACCTCAGTCTAGTGTAAGGGTAGTTTATAAATCAATTCTAGTCTAGTGTGGCAGAAGTTTATATATTACCTCAGTCTAGTGTGGCAGAAGTTTATAAATTCACTTCCTCAGTCAAGTGTGGCAGAAGCTTATAAATTACCTCAGTCTAGTGTGGCAGAAGTTTATAAATAACCTCAGTCTAGTGTGGCAGAAGTTTATAAATTACCTCAGTCTAGTGTGGCAGAAGTTTATAAATTACCTCAGTCTAGTGTGGCAGAAGTTTATAAATTACCTCAAATCTAGTGTGGCAGAAGTTTATATTACCTCAGTCTAGTGTGCAGAAGTTTATAAATTACCTCAGTCTACTGTGGCAGAAGTTTATAAATTACCCCCAGTCTAGTGTGCAGAAGTTTATAAATTACCTCAGTCTAGTGTGGTAAGTTTATACCACCTCAGTCTAGTGTGGCAGAAGTTTATAAATTACCTCAGTCCAGTGTAAGAAGTTTATAAATTAATTTCAGTCTAGTGTGGCAGAAGTTTATAAATTACTCAGTCTAGTGTGGCAGAAGTTTATAAATTACCTCAGTCCAGTGTGGCAGAAGTTTATAATTACCTCAGTCTAGTGTGGCAGAAGTTTATAAATTACCTCAGTCTATGTGGCAGAAGTTTATAAATTACCCAGTCTAATGTGGCAGAAGTTTATAAATTACCAGCTCAGTGTGGCAGAAGCTTATAAATTACCTCAGTCTAGTGTAAGCAGAAGTTTATAAATTACCTCAGTCTAGTGTGGCAGAAGTTTATAAATTACCTCAGTCTAGTGTGGCAATAGTTTATAAATTACCTCAGTCTAGTGTAAGTAGAAGTTTATAAATACCTCAGTCCAGTGTGGCAGAAGCTTATAAATTACCTCAGTCCAGTGTGGCAAAGTTTATAAATTACCTCAGTCCAGTGTGGCAGAAGTTTATAAATTACCTCAGTCCAATGGGCAAAAAGTTTATAAATTACCTCAGTCTAGTGTGCAGAAGTTAAAATTACCTCAGTCTGTGTGGTAAAAGTTTATAAATTACCTCAGTCTAGTGTGCGTAGTTTATAAATTACCTCAGTCTAGTGTGGTAAAAGTTTATAAATTACCTCAGTCTAGTGTGGCAGAAGTTTATAAATACCTCTACGTCCAGTGTGGCAGAAGTTTATAAATTACCAGTCCAGTGTGGCAGAAGTTTATATTCACTTCAGTCTAGTGGTAAAAGTTTATAAATTACTCAGTTTGGTGGGGGCAGAAGTTTATAAATTACCTCAGTCCAGTGTGGCAAAAGTTTATAAATTACCTCAGTCCAGTGTGTAGAAGTTTATAAATTACCTCAGTCCAGTGTGGCAAAAGTTTATAAATTACCTCAGTCTAGTGTGGCAGAAGTTTAAAATTACTCTCAGTCTAGTGTGGTAAAAGTTTATAAATTAGCCTCAGTCTAGTGTGGCAGAAGCTTGTACCACCTCAGTCTAGTGTGGCAAAGTTTATGTAAATTACTCTCAGTCCAGTGTGGCAGAAGTTTATAATTACCTTAACTAGTGTGGCAGAAGTTTATAAATTTCACTCTCTCTAGCCTAGTGTGGCAGAAGCTTATAAATACCTCAGTCTAGTGTGGCAGAAGTTTATAAATTACCTCAGTCCAGTGTGGCAGAAGTTTATAAATTACCTCAGTCTAGTGTGGCAGAAGTTTATAAATTACCTCAGTCTAGTGTAGTGTAGTTTATAATTACCTCAGTCTAGTGTGGCAAAGTTTATAAATTGCCTCAGTCTAGTGTAAGAGTTTATACCACTCTCAGTCTAGTGTGGCAGAAGTTTATAAATTTCCCAGTCTAGTGTAAGTAGAAGTTTATATATTACCCTCAGTCCAGTGTGGCAGAAGTTTATAAATTCATCAGTCTAGTGTGGCAGAAGTTTAGAAATTACCTCAGTCTAGTGTGGCAGAAGTTTAGAAATTACTCCCGTCTAGTGTCCCAAAGTTTATATACTATGTTATTACTGTTGACCTCTAGATGGCACTGATCTTCATAGCATGGGAGAGTAATCAAACTCCTTATACTTTGGGTTATATAAGTGACCTAATCCCTTATACCTGGTGGTGATAAGGATCCAATCCCTTACATCTGGGGGGGGTTATATGATGGATCTGCCACTTAATCTTATTCTCACAGGATTTAAATACATAGGAATATCTACTCATTTGTTTATTAAAAGACAATTAACGTTACTTATTACACAGATAATAGTAATGATTAATACAGTATATTTTAGACTCACCCTGAGATTAAGACCCCTAGCTTGTTTCACCTGATAATTAACCTACCAAATGCTATCTGGAGGGTTAAGTTAGATTAGGTTAAATTAGTTATCATTAGCATTTGGTTAATTAAGTCTAGGTAAGGTACGTTAGACTGTGTTGGTATTAGGTTAGGTTAGCATTAGGATGGTTAATGTTCATATAATCCAAGTTTTAGCGTTAATTAATTTCTTTGGAATATTTCAAACTTATATAGTAATCAAAATTAAAGTCAATATAATAAATTAAGCAATTACCACATTTACAAATACTCTCTTTTTTTTAATTACTTTGGGGGACGACCCTCAGGAGGTAGTCTCTCACACGCCTACAGCCTGTTAGGCTAGGATACAGCACGCATGTTAAATCTTTTGGCACACACAAGGAGGGCGACATAACTAGTAATGTAACCGATGCAGACCAGCGACCATTAGACACAAGATAAAGTACACCGGGAATGGTTAAGGACTGCAGGACTAGGTACACTGAGAACAGGATATACATGACTAGGGTATTAATGACTGGCTATGCATGGCTAGGCACAATGACTGGCTATGCATGGCTAGGGACACTGAATGGCTCTCATGGCTAGGTACAATGACTGCCATGCATGCATAGGATAATGATTGGCTTCCTGCATGGCTAGGGTACAATGACTGCTCTGCATGGTTAGGTACAATGACTGGCTATATATGGCTAGGTATTAAATGACTTGCTATGCATGGCTAGGGACACTGACTGGCTATACATGGCTAGGTACAATGACTGGCTATGCATGACTAAGCAAACTGATTAGTCACACAGGGAACATCTGGTCTGCCAAGACATTGTACATCCACCCCACAGCCCAGACCACCCCACAGCTCCAGACCACCCCACAGCCCAGACCACCACAGCAGACCACCACAGCCCAGACCACCTCACAGGCCCAGACCACCCCACAGCTCCAGACCACCACAGCTCCAGACCACCACAGCCTGACCCCCACAGCCCAGACCCCACACCTCACAAGCTCCAGACCACCTCACAGCTCCAGACCACCCCACAGCCCAGACCACCACAGCCCAGACCACCAACAGTCTAGACCACACCCCACAGCTCCAGACCGCTCCCACAGCCCAGACCACCCCACAGCCCACCACCTCACAGCCTAGACCACCCCACAGTCTAGGACTGACCACAGTCTAGACCACCACAGTCTAGACCACCAGCTCCAGACCACCTCACAGTCTAGACACTCCCCACAGCTCCAGACCACCCCCACAGCTCCAGACCACACCCCACAGCTCCAGGACCACCCCACAGTCCAGACCACTCACAGTCTAGGACCACCCCACAGTATAGACCACCCCACAGTCTAGACCACCTCACAGTATAGACCACGTCACAGTCTAGACCACCCCACAGTCTAGACCACCCCACAGCCTCCAGACCCACACAGTCCAGACCACCTCACAGTCTAGACACCTCACAGTCTAGACCCACCTCACAGTATAGACCACCTCACAGTCTAGACCACCTCACAGTATATAGACCACCTCACAGCTCCAGACCACCTCCTCACAGCTCCACCACCTCACACCTCCACTACAGGATGCCACTTAACACCAATAAACTCTCTACTCTTTCCTATCAGACATCACACAAAATCTTTTGTTCCATCGATGTCAACTTTTGGAATGATTACATGAACCAATAAAAATATTCAATATAAACTGGTGAGAAATGTATTAAAGAAAACAGAACTTATTTGAGATCTGTACATAACAAAATAAACTAATTTCAAAACTTACATAACTAGAAAATTAAACTTTTGAGTTCTTCACACAAAACCTTACTTTCTACCTTAATTTGTTATTTTTTCATAATACTTTAGAATCTAAAACACCATTTATAATCACCAAATGTATAAGGGCAAATACATACCAAATGGTTCCACATACCACAGTGTCAATCTAAATATTACAGCAAATTATACATAAATTTCTTAATGGATATAATTTCTACCCACTCACATTGTGTTATTTTCCCTCAAATTATAAAATGATGATTTAGTGCTATATTGTAATGAGATAAAGATTTGGAAACATTTTAGAAGAATATTACTGGAGATAATTGACATTTTAGACATATTAGAGAGACTATTGATATTTTAGACATTACACCTAGGTTCTCTGTTTCTCTTCTCTCTCTCTTACACTCAGGCTCTCTGTTTCTCTCTTCATACTCAGGCTCTCTGTCTCTCTCACACTCAGGCTCTCTGTCTTCTCTCTACACACAGAAAATGTATTTAAATTTAGTTAATATTATTATAAGAACATTAATAAAATACTAAGACCAAACTAACACAACCTGAGCTAGATGACAGACAGTGGCGAGTGATCATGTTAGTTAAGTCAGGTTAGTTTGCTAGGTAATGTTAGGTTAGGTTATGCAAGGGTGATCAATCTTCATGTAATTCCAAACTTAATTCCACTTGTTAATTTTAGCTGATGGTTAAATATACCCAATGCTATTAACGGGCATGGTTAGGGTTAGTATTAGGGCAATTAAACATCAAGCTAAGAAAACCTAATAACCTGTTTCACCTCCATGGTTAACCTAACATAAGTATTAAATTAGTCAAATCCAAATAAAACCGCCACACACCACAGTAAGTCAGGTCATCTCACCTCAATATCATCCATGGTGACCGTAGGGAACATAAGGCCAGAGGATAACCAGCTGTTTTGGGGGTCACCTCGGTCAGTTTGTTCAGAGGCAGTATTTATTGGTGTGAGCGAGATTCCCGTGGCCCCACATAGCCGCATGTGTAGTCGACAGCACTGGGCACATAACATGGCCCTCACTGTCCTGGGAGGAAATAACACAAGGCATTATTATCCTGAAGTGTTCAATAATCTCGTGACACTCACCTAAAGTGTTCAATAATCTACCCAGTGTCTAATAATCTCACCCAAAGTGTCTAATAATCTCAGACACTCACCCAAAGTGTTCAATAACTCCAACACTACCCATACTGTTCAATAATCTCCGACACTCACCTAAAGTGTTCCACACCCCAACACTCACCTAAAGTGTTCCACACCTGACACTCACCTATAGTGTCTAATAATCTCCGACACTCACCTCAAGTGTTCACTAATCTTACCTAAAGTGTTCAATACACCCAACACTCACCTAAAAGTGTTCAATAATCTCCAACACTCACCCAAAGTGTCTAATAATTCCGACACTCACCCAAAGTGTTCAATAATTCCGACACACTCACCTTAAAGTGTTCATAATCTCCGACACTCACCTAAAGTGTTCAATAATCTCCGACACTCACCTAAAAGTGTTCAATAATCTCCGACACTCACCTAAAGTGTTAAATACCCCGACACTCTCACCTAAAGTGTTCAATAATCTTACCTAAAAGTGTTCAATAATCTCCGACACTCACCTAAAGTGTTCAATAACTTCCGACACTCACCTAAAAGTGTTCAATAATCTCCAGACACTCACCTAAAGTTCAATAATCGACACTCACCCAAAGTAATTCAATAATCTCCAATGACTCACCTAAAAGTGTTCAATAATCTCCGATACCTCACCTAAAGTGTTCACACCCAACACTCACCCATCGTGTCTAATAATTCTCGACGTGTTCACCTATACTGTTCAATAATTCCGACTCACCTAAAAGTGTTCAATAATTCCAACACTCACCTAAAAGTGTTCAATAATCTCCGACACTCACCTAAAGTGTCTAATAATCTCCGACACTCACCCAAAGTGTTCAATAATCTCCAACACTCACCTAAAGTGTTCAATAACTTCCGACACCACCTAAAGTGTTCAATAATCTCCGACACTCACCTAAAGTGTTCACATCTTACCTAAAGTGTTCAATAATTCCACACTCACTCAAAGTGTTCAATAATCTCCAACACTCACCTATCGTGTCTAATACCCCGACGTTCACCTATACTGTTCAATACCTGACACTCACCTAAAGTGTTCAATAATCTCCAACACCACCTAAAGTGTTCAATCTCCGACACTCACCCAAAGTGTCTATTAACTCTGACACTCACCTAAAGTGTTCAATAATCTCCAACACTCCAAAGTGTTCAATAATTCCTTGACACTCACCTAAAGTGTCTAATAATCTCCTGACACTCACCTAAAGTGTTCAATAATCTTACCTAAAGTGTTCAATAATTCCCACTCAGCTAAAGTGTTCAATAGTTCCTGACACCACCAAGTTCAATAATCTACCTAAAGTGTTCAATAATCTCAGACACTTAATACCTAAAGTGTTCAATAATCTCAGACACTTACCTAAAGTGTTCAATAATCTCAGACACTTTACCTTGAACTGGAAAGCTTACACTTCCTCCTCTCTCCATTCTGACTGCAGAAGACACATCTGGTCTGTTTTTCACGGGCGGTGAAATCGAGGACGGTTTCTGAAGCCTTGGTTGCCAGAGGAATTGGCACTGGCAGACTGGTTGCTGTGCTGACCTGCTCTGGATTTCTGGTCAAAGGGCCAATTGGTAGAGGACTGGCCAACAAAGGACCTTGCTTTTGTCTCAATTCTTCTCAAAAAGACCTGAAGAGGAATCAACAACAATAATAATAATAATAATAATAATAATAATAATAATAAAACATAGAAATGAAAGATGGGGTCTAAATAAGTTGTATAAATTCTGGCATTTAAACCATCATATCAAGGAGAAAAGTAAACACTGGTTTGGTAACAGAGTAGTGGGATGAGGGAATGTTACCAAACATCATCATTAACTCTAATACGCTACATAGCTCAAATATAGATTAGACGGATAAATGATAAAATTGGTTAGGTTGTTTATGCTGTGTTGCAAGTTAAGCAATACCTGCTGTCATCACTTACAGGAGACCTTATCTATCAACACACAAGGACTGGGAGGGAAACACAAGGCTGAACTATCTTTCTTTATTTTTCTAACATCTTGAGCTACACAGAATCCAGCACACAATACGTAACTGAACGGAAGCAATAATGG
>NW_024757420.1:0-102145 GCF_018991925.1 Homarus americanus | reverse complement strand
GGGAGGCACCAGAACACCTGACTGTCCACCAGTCTGAGGTATCTGGGAGTTTGTTGTACATGGGAGTAGGAGTGTCAGAGATGCCTGGGAGTGTGAGAGGTCTGTCGAGAGTGACGGATGAGAGCAATGAGGTACACCTCTGACTCTGACACTCCTAGGCATTCTCTGACACTCTGGTACACCTCTGACACTGGTACACTCTGACAATGCCAGGCACACCTCTGACAATCCCAGGTACTCCTGTGACAATCCCAGGCACACCTCCGATCCCAAGGACACTCTGACACTTAGGCACATCTCCGATATTCCCAGGTACACCCAATATTCCCAGGTACACCTCTGATACCCCAGGCACACCTTGAGACTCCCAGGTACGCCACTGACACTCTGGTACACCTCTGACATTCACAGTTTACCTCCGACACTCCCCCAGTTACACCCTTGACACCCCAGGACACCTCTGACACTCCCAGGTACACTCTGATACCCCAGGAACACCTCTGACACTCCCAGGCACACCTCATACTCCCAGGTACACCTCAGTATACTCCCAGGCACACATCTGACACTCCCAGGTACTACTGACACTCCCTGGTTCACCTGAGACCCTGCACACCTCTGACACTGCACACCTCCGATATTCCCAGGTACACCTCCAATATTCCCAGGTACACCTCCGATACTTCAGGTACACCTTCGAGACACCCAGGTACTTCACTGACAACTCCTGGTATACCTCTGACATTCCCAGGCACACCTCTGACATTCCCAGGTACACCTCTGATACTACCAGGTACACCTCTGACACTCCCAGGTCCGCCTCCGACACTCCCAGGTACAACTGACACTCCCAGGCACACCTCTGACACCCCAGGCACACCCTGACACTCCACAGGCACACCTCTGACACCCCAGGACACACCTCTGACACTCCCAGCTACACCTTAACACCCAGGCACACCTCTGACACTCCCAGGCACACCTCTGACACCCCCAGGTACTCCACTGACATTCCCTCGTACACCTCTGACACTCCCAGGCACACGTCTGACACTCCCAGATACACGTCTGACACTGCACACCTCTGACACTCCCAGGCACACCCTGACACTCCAGGCACAACCGACACTTCCAGGTACACCTTGACACCCCAGGTACACTCCTGACACCTAGGTACTCCTCCACACCCCCTGATTCACCCTAACACTCCAGGTGCACCGCTGACACTCTCAGGCACCGCTGACATTCCAGGCACACCGCTGACACTGCCAGGCACACCCAGACACTGCCAGCACACCCCAGACACTGCCAGCACACCTTCGGCACCCTGCACACCTCTGACACCCAGGCACACCTCACTTACAGGCACACCTGATATTCGCAGGCACACCTCTGATACTCCCAAGCACACCTTGAGACCCAGGCACCACTCACACCTGGCACACCTCTGACATTCAGTCACACCTCCGAGACTCACAGTTACACCCCTGACACTGGCACACCTCTGACACTTCCAGGTATACTCTGATACTCCCCTGGTACACCTCTGACACCCAGGTACACTCCGATACTCCCAGGTACACCTCTGATACTCCCAGGTACACCTCTGACACTCCAGGTACCTCTGACACTCCTGTTTCACCTCTGAGACCCCAGGTACCCTCTGACATCCTGGTCTCCATATTCCAGGTACACCTGATATCCCAGGTACACCTGATACTCCCAGTTACACCTTGAGACCCAGGTACTTCACTGACACTCTGGTATACCTCTGACCTTCCCAGGCACACCTCCACCTCAGGCACTGGCACTCCAGGCACACCTCTGACACTCCAGGTCCGCCTCCGACACTCCCATGTACAACCTGACACTCCCAGGTAAACCTCCGATACTCCTAGGTACACCTCTGACACTCCCAGTTACACCTTGACACTCCTAGGTATTCCTTGACACTCCCTGCACACCTCTGACACTCCCAGGTACCCACTGACACTCCCTGGCACACCCCTGACACCCCACACCTCTGACACTCAGGCACACCCCTGACACCCCAGGTACACCTTCGACACCCCAGGCACACCACACCCCCAGGCACACCACTTACACCCCATGTACACCTCCGACACCCCAGGCACACCTCTGACACTCCCCAGGCACACCTCTGACACCCCAGGCACACCTCTGACACCCCAGGCACACCTCTGACATTCCCAGGTACTCCTGACACCCCTGGTTCACCTCTGAGACTCCCAGGCACACCTCTGACACTCTGGTACACCTCCGATATTCCCAGGTACACCTTCAATATTCCCAGGCACCTCCGATACTCCCAGGCACACCTTGAGACTCCAGGCACTTACTGTCACCCTTGGTATACCTCTGACATTCCGGCACACCTCTGACACTCCCCAGGTACACCTCTGATACTACCAGGCACACCTCTGACACTCCCAGGCACACCTCTGACACTCCCCAGGTACACCCCTCTGACACTCCCAGGTACACCTCTCATTCTCCCAGGCACTACCCTCTGACACTCCCAGGTACTCCACTGATATTCCCTGGTACACCTCTGACACTCCTAGGCACACGTCCGACACTCCAGATACACCACTGACACCTCCCAGGTACATCTCTGACATTCAGTGCACCTCTGACACTCCCAGGCACACCTCTGACACTCCCAGGTTCTCCTGACACTCCCCAGGCACACCTTGACTCCAAGGTACTTCACTGAAACTCCTGGTATACCTCTGACATTCCCAGGTACACTCTGACACTCCCAGGCACACCTAGGATACCCCAGTTACACCTCTGACACTCCCAGGCACACCTCTGACACTCCCAGGCACACCTCTGACACTCCTAGGTATTCCTCTGACACCCTGGTACACCCTGACACCTCCCAGACACCTCTGACAATGCCAGGTACACCTCTGACAATCCCAGGTACTCCGTGACACTCCCAGGTACACCTCCGACAGTCCCAGGGACACCGCTGACACTCCTAGGTACATCTCCGATACCTTCCAGGTACACCTCCAATATTCCCAGGTACACCTCTGATACCTCCGGTACACCTTGAGACTGGTACGCCACTGACACCCCTGGTACACCTCTGACATTCCCAGTTACACCTACGACACTCCCAGTTACACCCTTGACACTTCCCAGGCACACCTCTGACACTCCAGGTACACCCTGATACTAGGCACACCCTCTGACACTCCCAGGCAAACCTCTGACACTCCCAGGTCCGCCATCGACACTCCCAGGCACAATCCGACACTCCCAGGCACACCTCTGACACTCCCCAGGCACACCACTGACACTCCACAGGTACACCTCTGACACCTCCAGGCACACCCTGACACTCCCCAGGCCACCTTGACACCTCAGGTACACCTTGACACTCCCAGGTACACCCTAACACTCCCCAGGTACCCACTGACATTCCCTCGCACACCCTGACACTCCCAGGCAACGTCCGACACTCCCAGATACACGTCTGACACTTCCAGGTACACCTCTGACACACCTCTGACACCCCAGGTACAACCTCTGACACTTCCAGGTACACCTCTGACACTCCCAGGTACACCTCTGACACCCCAGGTACCTCTGTCACTCCCTGATTCACCTCTAACACTCCCATGTGCACCGCTGACACTCCCAGGCACACCGCTCACACTGCCAGTTACACCTCAGACACTGCCAGGTACACCAGACACTGCCAGGTACACCTCAGACACTGCCATGTACACGTCAGACACCCAGGCACACCCCAGACACCAAAGTGCACCTCTGACACCCCACGTGCACCCTTGACACCCCAGGCACACCCATGACACCCCAGGCACACCTCAGACACTCCCAGGCACACCGCTGACACCTAGGCACACCCTCTGACACTCCCCACACCTGCCACCCCAGGCACACCTCCGACACTCCAGGCACAGCCGACACCCCAGGCACACCTTCTCACACTCCCAGGCACACCTCCGACACTCCCAGATACACCGCTGTCACCCCAGGCACACCTCGACACTCCCAGGCACACCTCTCACACTCCCAGGCACACCTATACACTCCCAGGCACACCTTTGACACTCCCAGGTACACCTCTGACACCCCAGGCACACCTCTGACACCCCAGGTACACCTTGACACTCCCAGGTACTCCACTGACATTCCCTGGTACACCTCTGACACTCCCAGGCACACCGCTGACACTGCCAGGCACACCTCCGACACTAGCACACTCCGACACTCCCAGGCACACTTCTCACACTCCCAGGCACACCTCTGACACCCAGCACACCTCTGACACTCCCAGGTACACCTCTGACACTCCAAGGTACACCTCTGACATTCCCAGGTACACCTCTGACACTCCCAAGTACTCCACTGACATTCCCTGGTACACCTCTGACAATCCCAGGTACACGTCCGACACTCCCAGATAGACCCCCACTCCCAGGCACATCTCTGACACTCCCAGGTACTCCTCTGACACTCCCTGGTTCACCTCTGAGACTCCCAGGTACACCACTGACACTCTCTGGTACACCTCCGATATTCCCAGGTACACCTCCAATATTTCAGGTACACCTGATACTCCAGGTACACCTTGAGACTCCCAGGTACTTCCAACTGACACTCTGGCATACTCTGACATTCCCAGGCACACCTCTGACACTCCAGGTACACCTCTGATACTACCAGGCACACCTCTGACACTCCCGTCCGCCTGACACTCCAGGCAAACCGACACTCGGTGCACCTCTGACACTAGCACACCTCTGACACCCCAGGCACACCTCCTGACACTCCCAGGTACACCTCTGACACTCCCAGGCACACTCTGATTCTCCCA
Organism: Homarus americanus; assembly: GCF_018991925.1. Taxonomy (NCBI): domain Eukaryota; kingdom Metazoa; phylum Arthropoda; class Malacostraca; order Decapoda; family Nephropidae; genus Homarus; species Homarus americanus. The sequence goes on along the minus strand of NW_024757420.1, from coordinate 97,269 downwards.
GGCACACCTCTGACACCCACTCCACTGATATTCCCTGGCACACCTCTGACACCCTAGGTACATGTCTGACACCCCAGATACACCACTGACACTCCCAGGTACATCTCTGACACTCCCAGGTACACCTCTGACACTCCCAGGCACACTTCTGACACTCCCAGGTACTCCTCTGACACTCCCCAGGCACACCTTGAGACTCCAAGGTACTTCACTGAAACTCCCTGGTATACCTCTGACATTCCCAGGTACACCTCTGACACTCCCAGGTACACCTCTGATACTCCCAGGTACACCTCTGACACTCCCAGGTACACCTCTGACACTTCCAGGTACACCTCTGACACTCCCAGGTACACCTCCGACACTCCCAGGTACACCTCTGACACTCCTAGGTACATCTCCGATATTCCCAGGTACATCTCCAATATTCCCAGGTGCCACCTCTGATACTCCCCAGTACACCTTGAGACTCCCAGGTACGCCACTGACACTCCCTGGTACACCTCTGACATTCCCAGTTACACCTGACACTCCCAGTTACACCCCTGACACTCCCAGGTACACCTCTGACACTCCCAGGTACACCTCTGATACCCAGGCACACCTTGACACTCCCAGGCACACCTCTGACACCCCCAGGAACACCTCTGACACTCCCAGGTACTCCACTGACATCTCGCAACCCCCTGACACTCCAGGACACGTCCGACACTCCCAGATACACGTCTGACACTTCCAGGTACACCTCTGACACTCCCAGGCACACCTCTGACACTGGCACACCTCTGACACTTCCAGGCACACATCTGACACTCCCAGGTACACCTCTGACACTCCTAGGTACCTCTGTCACCCCCCTGATTCACCTCTAACACTCCCAGGTGCACCGCTGACACTCCCAGGCACACCACACTGCCAGTTACACCTCAGACACCCAGGTACACTTCAGACACTGCCAGGTACACCCCAGACACTGCCATGTACACGTCAGACACCCCAGGTACACCTCCGACACTCCCCAGGCACACCAGACACTCCAAGGTGCACCTATGACACCCCAAGTGCACCTCTGACACTACAAGGCACACCTCTGACACTCCCAGGCACACCTCAGACACTCCCAGGTACACCGCTGACACTCCCAAGAACACCTCTGACACTCCCAAACATACCTCTGACACTCCCAGGTACACCTCCGACACTCCCAGGTACACCTCCGACACTCCAGGTACACTTCACACACCCCAGGTACACCTCCGGCACTCCCAGGTACAAACCTGACACCCCAGGCAAACCTCCGATACTCTTAGGTACACCCTGACAATCCCACGCACACCCTGCACACTCCTAGGTATTCCTCTGAGACTCTGGTACATCTCTGACACTCCCAGGTACACCTCAGACACTCTGGTTCACCTCTGAGACTCCCAGGTACACCTCTGACACTCTGGCACCTGATATTCCCAGGTACACTCCTGATTCTGCACACTCCGATACCCCAGGTACACCTTTAGACTCCCAGGCACTTCACTGACACTCCCTGGTATACCCTGACATTCCCAGGTACACTCTCTGACACTCCCAGGTACACCCTCTGATACCCCAGGTACACCTCTAACTCTCCCAGGTCCGGCTCTGGCAGTCCCAGTACACCTCCGACACTCCCAGGTACAACCCGACACTCCCAGGCAAACCTCCGATACCTTAGGTACACCTCTCTGACACTCAGGCACACCCCAGACACCCCAGGCACACCCCAGACACTCCCAGGCACACTTCTCACCCCAGGTACACCTCTAACACTAGTAGGAACCTCTGTCACTCCCTGATACACGTCTAACACTCCCAGGCACAACGCTGCCACTCCCAGGCACACCGCTGCCACTGCCAGGTACACCCCAGACACTGCCAGGTACACCCCAGACACTGCCAAGTACACCTGACACTCCCAGGCACACCACTGACACTCAGGCACACCTCCGATATTCCCAGGTACACCTCCTGATATTCCCAGGTACACCTCTGATACTCCCCAGTACACCTTTGAGACTCCCAGGTACTTCACTGACACCCCAGGCACACCTCCGATACTCCCAGGTACACCTTTGAGACTCCCAGGTACTTCACTGACACTCCCTGATATACCTCTGACATTCCCAGGTACACCTCTCACACTCCCAGGTACACCTCCGATACTCCCAGGTACACCTCCGAGACTCCCAGGTACACCTCTGACACTCCCAGGTACTCCTCTGACACTCCCTGGTTCACCTCTGAGACTCCCAGGTACTCTCTGACACTCCCTGGTTCAACTCCGATATTCCCAGGTACACCTCCGATATTCCCAGGTACACCTCCGATAATCCTGGCACACCTTTGAGACTTGTACCCCACTGACACTCCTGGTTCAACCTGATATTCCCAGGCACACTCCGATATTCCCAGGCACACCCCAGACACTGCCAAGCACACCTGACACTCCCAGGACACCTCTGACACTCCTAGGTACACCTGATATTCCCAGGCACACCTGATATCTCCCAGTACAGCTCTGATACTCCCAGGTACACCTTTGAGACACCCAGGTACTCCACTGACACCCCTGGTACACCTCTGACATTCCAGTTACACCTCCGACACTCCCAGTTACACCCTTGACACTCCCAGGTACACCTCTGACACTCCCAGGTACACCTCTGACACTCCTAGGTATTCCTCTGACACTCACAGGTACACCTCTGAAACTCCCTGGTACTCCTCTGACACTCGTTGGTTCACCACTGACACTCCCATACACCTTTGACACTCCCTGGTACACCTCTGACATTCCCAGGCACACCTCCGACACCCCAGGAACACCTCTGACACTCCCAGGCACACCTCTGACACTCCAAGGTACACCTCACACTCCCAGGTACACCCCTGACACTCCCAGGTCCGCCTTCGACACTCCCCATTTACAACCTGACACTCCCAGGTAAACCTCCGATACTCCTAGGCACACCTCTGACACCCCAGGTACACCTCTGACACTCCTAGGTATACCTCTGACACCTGGTACACCTCTGACACTCCCAGGTACACCTTGACACTGCCAGGTACACCTCTGACAATCGCAGGTACCTTGTGACACTCCCAGGTACACCTCCGACACCCCAGGACACCTCTGATAATCCTAGGCACCTGATATTCCCAGGTACACCTCCGATATTCCCAGGTACACCTCTGATACTCCCAGGTACACCTTTGAGACTCCCAGGTACTCCACTGACACTCCCTGGTACACCTCTGACATTCCCTGTTACACCTCCAACACTCCCAGTTACGCCCTTGACACTCCCAGGTACACCTCTGACACTCCCAGGTACATCTCTGATACTCCCAGGGACACCTCTGACACTCCCAGGTACACTTCCGATACTCCCCGGTACACCTCCGATACTCCCAGGTACACCTCTGACACTCCCAGGTACTCCTCTGACACTCCCTGGTTCACCTCTGAGACTCCCAGGTACACCTCTGACACTCTCTGGTACACCTCCGATATTCCCAGGCACACCTCCATATTCCCAGGTACACCTCCGATACTCCCAGGTACACCTATGAGACTTGTACTTCACTGACACTCCCTGGTATACCTCTGACATTCCCAGGTACACCTCTGACACTCCCAGGTACACCTCTGATTCTACCAGGTACACCTCTGAGACCCCAGGTCCGCCTCCGACACCCCAGGTACAAACTGACACTCCCAGGTACACCTCTGACACTCCCAGGTACTGCCTGACACTCCCAGGCACCTCTGACACTCCCAGGCACACCTCTGACACTCCCAGGCACACCTTGACACTCCCAGGTACACCCTCTGACACTCCCAGGTACACCCTGACACTCCCAGGCACACGTCCGACACCCCAAATACACCTCTGACACTCCCAGGTACACCTCTGACACCCAGGTACACCACTGACACTCCCAGGCACACCTCTGACACTTCCAGGTACACCCTGACACCCCAGGTACACCTCTGACACTCCAGGTGCCCTCTGTCACTCCCTGATTCACCTCTAACACTCCCAAGTGCACCGCTGACACTCCCAGGCCACCGCTCACACTGCCAGTTACACCTCAGACACTGCCAGGTACACCTCAGACACTGCCAGGTACACCTCAGACACTGAGGTACACGTCAGACACTCCCAGGTACACCTCAGACACTCAAAGGTGCACCTCTGACACTCCCAAGTGCACCTCTGACCCCAGGCACACCTCTGACACTCCCAGGTACACCTCAGACACTCCCAGGTACCACCGCTGACACTCCCAAGAACACCTCTGACACTCCCAAATATACCTCTGACACTCCCAGGTACACCTCCGACACTCCCAGGTACACCTCCGACACTCCCAGGTACACCACACCTCCCAGGTACACCTCCGACACTCCCAGGTACAACTCCGACACTCCCAGGCAAACCTCCGATACTCTTAGGTACACCTCTGACAATCCCACGCATAACCTCTGACACCCTAGGTATTCCTCTGAGACTCTGGTACATCTCTGACACTCCCAGGTACACCTCAGACACTCTTTGGTTCACCTCTGAGACTCCCAGGTACACCTCTGACACTCCCTGGTACACCTCCGATATTCCCAGGTACACTTCCGATATTCCGGTGCACCTCCGATACTCCGGTACACCTTTAGACTCCCAGGTACTTCACCTGACACTCCCTGGTATACTCTGACATTCCCAGGTACACCTCTGACACTCCCAGGTACACCTCTGATTCTACCAGGTACACCTCTGACACTCCCAGGTCCGCCTCCACACTCCCAGGTACAAATCTGACACTCCCAGGTACACCTCTGACACTCCCAGGTACTGCCTCTGACACTCCCAGGTACACCTCTGGCACTCCAGGCACACCTCTGACACTCCCAGGTACACCTTGACACTCCCCAGGTACACCCTCTGACACTCCCAGGTACACCTCTGACACTCCCAGGTACCCTCTGACAGTCCCTCTCTGACACTCCCAGGTACACGTCCGACACTCCCAACACACCTCTGACACTCCAGGCACACCCCTGACACCCCAGGTACACCACTGACACTCCCAGGTACACCTCTGACACTCCAGGCACACCTCTACCCCCAGGTACACCTCTGACACCCCAGGCACCCTCCTCACCCCTGTTCACCTCTGACACTCCCAGGTACACCGCTGACACTCCCAGGTACACCGCTGACACTCCCAGGTACACCACTGACAGTGCTATGGTACACCTCTGACACTCCATGTACACCTCAGACACTTCCAGGCACACCTCAGACACTCCCAGGCACACCTCAGACACTCCCAGGTGCACCTCTGACACTCCCAAGTGCACCTTTAACACTCAAAGGCAAACCTCTGACACTCCCAGGCACACCTCAGACACTCCCAGGCACACCTCTGACACTCCCAGGTACTCCTCTGACACTCCCAGGTACACCTCTGACACTCCCAGGCACACCTCCGACACTCCCAGGCACAGCCTCCGACACTCCCAGGTACACTTCTCACACTCCCAGGTACACCTCCGACACCCCAGGCACAACCTGACACTCCCAGGCAAACCTCCGATACTCTTAGGTACACCTCTGACACTCCCAGGTACACCTCTGATATTCCCAGGTACACCTCTGACACTCCCAGATACACCTCCGATACTCCCAGGTACACATGCGATACTCCCAGGTTCACCTCTGAGACTCCCAGTCTCCCCCCTGACACTCCCTGGTACACATCCGATATTCCCAGGTACACCTCCGATATTCCGAGGTACACCTCCGATACTCCCAGGCACACCATTGAGACTCCCAGGTACTTCACTGACACTCCCTGGTATACCTCTGACATTCCCAGGTACTCCTCTGACACTCCCAGGTACACCTCTGAAACTCCCAGGTACACCTCTGACTCTCCCAGGTCCGCCTCCGACACTCCCAGGTACAACTCCGACACTCCCAGGTAAACCTCCGATACTCCTAGGTACACCTCTGACACTTCCAGGTACACCTCTGACACTCCTAGGTATTCCTCTGACACTCCCTGGTACACCTCTGACACTCCCAGGTACACCTCAGATAGTCTTGAAAATATTCTCTGATATTCCCAGGCACACCCTCTTCACTCCCTTTGGATTCACCCCCCCAGGCATACCCCTGACATTCTTGCAGGTTTTCAGGACACTCCCAGGTACACCTCTGACACTCCTAGGTATTCCTCTGTCACTCCCTGATACACCTCTAACACTCCCAGGTACACCTCTGACACTCCCAGGCACACCTCTGACACTCCCAGGTACACCGCTGACACTGCCAGGTACACCTCTGACACTCCATGTACACCTCCGACACTCCCAGGTACACCCCTGACATTCCCAGGTACTCCACTGACACTCCCTGGTACACCCCTGACACTCCCAGGTACACCTCTGACACTCCTAGGTACACCTCTGACACTCACCAGGTACACCTCATGTATGATATATATGGACACAAAGTAGTACCTTCAGCTGTATATTATTATATTACTCTTATATTACTCTTATTAATTATGTATAGTAAAGTATTGCAGAACATGTATTAATTCTATGTAATATTCCATTTATTGTGCACCATGTTATGTATATAAATTATCATATTTATACTTTATGTATTCAGCTTGTGAATGCTGGCATCTGTACAGGCCAGCGCGCAGTAATACATAGATAGATGTAGAGAGAGAAGACAGAGTCCTCGTGGCATGTGACCGCGAGCTTCTGCGTCCTATTGTAAATATCTCCCGTATGAGAATAGAACCTACTTTGAAGACAACAAGTGTTTGTGTATACCCTCAGTAGTATAGAATATTCTTTGGGTATCCCTGGCAACACGCCAGATGGCGCAGTGATTATTTCTCAGTGAGATACAGTGGACCAAGCGTTCCCACCAGGACTCAGTTAATGGCGTCTCGTCTTCAGTGACTTCAGCTTCAGACAGCAAGACTACTACAAGCCTCTAGACTTACAGTGTTGTGAAGTGCTATGCTGTGTACAGTGCTGTGCTGTGAAGTGAAGTGTTTTGTGAAGTGCTGTGCTGTGTATTTTAATCATAATTGTCTGTGCAAGTTGCGATCAGATGACTAAGGGAGCGGCCCGATAGTACGTGCTCTCCCGTCTCTGATCTGAGGGTAACTAACCGACCAGCGCTCGACGCTGCCCAGTTGCTCCTACGTCTGGCAGCGCGCCAAGTCTCTCCCAGCAACCCGCAAGACACACACACACACACACACACACGCATTCACCTTATATTTTTCTTGTGACTTACCTCAGTCTTCTGTAATTCTGTGCATAGATTACGAGGGGCTGACCCGGTCTTTTGCACAGATAGAGTACAGAAGCAGTCGGCATGTCTCACAGGGATCAAAATGATACCCTGGACGATGGGGTTACGAGTTTTAGTGTGGGAGACCTCTCCCCACCCACGCTCACACCCCACGCTCCCCACAGTGACAACGCCGAGTCACCCACAGAATCTCCTCACTCGTCGCGAGCCAGCTCTCCTGGGATGCATGCGTCCACAGATCTCCTTCAACTGATAAAGTGGATGGAAACTTCTCGACGCCAGGACGATATTGCAAGGAGAGAAGAGGAAGAACTTAGGTACAAAGAGTCTGAAAGACGTCGCCACAAAGAGGAACAAACACGCAGAGAACTAGAAGACATACGTAGACGTGAGGATGACCTTAGAAGAAAGGAGGATCAAGCCAGATTTGAAGTCTTGATTTCTCTGTTAGCCCCCCCACAACGATCTACCGTACAAGATTCGTCTGCTACTACTGACGTTGATGCGACTAGAGGTACTGGTACCTCATTTCCCAGAGTCGGATCAACAACACCTCAAAAGACTGCAGTACAGACGCCTCCCTCTCTGATGTCTGACGCTTCTTATCAGATGTTTCGGGAATGGCGTCGACGTAGGCAAGACTACGCAACAATGGTTGACTTGTCAAGTTTATCACAGCCGAAACAAATGATACAGCTTCGTATGTGCTTGTCCTTAGAAAAGCAACGTACTCTCGAGCACACACTTCAAGTGCCTCCTACGACAACTCTGACGGTAGAGGCCGTGCTTGACAAGTTGCAGGAACACGTCAAGGGACAGCGCAACGAAGCACTCAGGAGAAGAGAACTCCTCCAATGTAAACAGCTTGATGGAGAATCTTTTGACGCATTTTTTTTAAGGCTCAAAAGGTGTTCAGAGGAAGTTGATGTTTGTCCCGGACATTCTCAAGTCTGTGAAGAGACACAACTTAAGACAATCATTTTAACGGGTGTCCGAGATGAAGAGCTAGTTCAGCGTCTCATTTCCCTCGACCCCACTTCCTCCCTTCAAGATGTTGTTACGAAATGTCGAGCGTACGAGGCCGCCAGGTGTGCGACTTCAGCTTTACGCTCACAACCTGACCAGGTGAGGACGGTGTCTTCCTAATAGGATTGGTAGACAACACTTTCGTCCTAGCGGTGAGCATAGGTTCAGAATGACTCATTGCTGTGTAGGAAATACCTTTAAACGTAACACTATTATTACGTGGATGAACATCTATCATGTTCTTTCGAAGAGTTGGTAGACCAAGTAACCCGTCAGCTGGCAAATTGAACTGCTGAACTATATAAAAGTCCGCGTAGAAGGGCGTACCACGTCTTGAGAATCTGAGTGGTAACGTCACCATTCCTTTGATGCTCAGCTGAGTACCTGAAACTCCTTCGAGCTCAGCGTTACTAGGCCTCCATTTGAATTTGCGGTGAGGGAATTTACGTTGTAACTCGTGAAATGATGTCAAGGCCAATACATTAGCGCAAGCACCTGTGTCTATATCAAGAGCCAATCTGGTATTATCCACTCTCACCGGTACTGATAACACTTCCACTTTTCTAAGCGCCGCTATTAATGAGGCCGCTATAGAAGTGCTGTGAGGAGGGACAGGAATTACCCTATCTATCCCTCTCCTTGCTGTAGTGTGCGCTGGTCTTCCCCCGATGACCTGTCCTGGGGACGTTTCTGCTTGCGCCTATACGACACCTCCGTTTCACTTAGGTCCACTCCCCTAGCTTTTATTAGTATATCGCACTCCTGTGAACTCTGAGATGTCGATTTGTGAAGAGCGCACCATTTGCCCGCTGTCTGGGTAGGAGGAGGAGGTGCTGCTTTAGCTCCCTCTCTGTTTGACCTTGAGAATGGCTTTGCACCGGGTGTGGCTTTATTTGCACTATTACCTCGGAGCTGAAAACAATCTTCCATTACGTGGCCACGTTTATTACAATGTGTGCATCGTAACGATGTTTTCTGTTTATATGTTAGGCGGGGAGGAGCGATCGAAGCTAAGTGTGTCGCGTAAGGAGTCTGAGAGTGAGGCATCTGTGGCATCTGTGACGGCTGGCCCAGCTGTGACCTACCCCCAATAATCCCAATTAGCGTTCGCTTGAACTTTTCATAGTCAGGGCTTTGTAAACCAAACGCATTTAAACGACTGCCTGCATAGGAACCCTGCGTTATATGGGAACGTACATATGCTTTCTTATCTTCGTCAGTCGTTATGTGACTATTGCGCACGCTATCTTCACATGCACGAATAAAATGTGCGACCCTATAATTGTCTTGTCCCGTGAAATTTCGAACATTCGCCGCGCTGCATGATATTAATAACAGTATCAGCTGTAGGTGTGTTAGTAGGGTGTGAGGGTTAGAAGATGCCATTTTAGTGTTATTAAGCGAATTAGTGTCAGAGGTGTACCAGGGAATATCAGTGGAGTACTTGGGAGTGTCAGAGGTGTACCTGGGAGTGTCAGAGGTGTACCTTGGAGTGTCAGAGGTGTACCTGGGAGTGTCAGAGGTGTACCTGGGAGTGCCAAAGGTGTACCTGGGAGTGAGAGAAGTGTACCTGGGAGTGTCGGAGGTGTACCTGGGAGTGTCGGAGGTGTACCTGGTTAGTCAGCGGTGTACCCGGAGTGTGAGGTGTACCAGGGAATGTCAGTGAGTACCCAGGAGGCCAAAGGTGTACCTGGGAGGCCAGAGGTGTACTGGGAGGTCAGGAGGTACCTGGGAGGTCAAAGGTGTACTGGGAGGTGAGAGGTGTACCTGGGAGAGTGAGGAGAGGTGTACCTGGGAGTGTCAGAGGTGTACCTGGGAGTGACAGTGGTGTACCTGGGGAGGTCGGAGGTGTACCTGGAGTGTGAGAAGGTACCTGGGAGGTTGGGCGGTGCACCTGGAGGTTAGGAGGTGTATCAGGAGTGACAAAGGAGTACCCTTAGAGGTTGAGGAACCTGGGAGGTCAGAGGTGTACTTGGGATAGTCAGAGGTGTACCTGGCAGTCAGAGGTGTACCCGGGAGTGTCTGAGGTGTATCATAGAGTATCAGAGGAGTATCTGGGAGTGTCAGAGGTGAACCAGGGAGTGTCAGAGGAGTTCCTGGGAGTGTCAGAGGTGTACCTGGGAGTATTGGAGGTGTACCTGGGAGTGTCAGAGGTGTACCAGGAGGCCAGAGAATACCTAGGAGGTCAGGAGGGGCACCTGGGAGGCCGAGGTGTACTCCAGGAGGTGGAGAAGTGTACCTGGGAGTGTCGAGTTGTACCTGGGAGTGTTTATGGTGTACCTGGGGAGAGTCTGAGGCGGTACCTGAGTGTCGGAGGTGTACCTGGGTGTCGGAGGTGTATCCTGGAGTGCCGAGGTGTATTTTGGGAGGTCACGTGTGTTCTTGGGAGGACAGCGTGTACCTGTGGAGTGTCAGAGGTGTACCTGCAAGTGTCAGAGGTGTACCTGGGAGTGTCGGATTTGTACCTGGGAGTGTCGGAGGCGGACCTGGGAGTGTCAGAGGTGTACCTGGTAGTATCAGAGGTGTACCTGGGAGTGTCAGAGGTGTACCTGGGAACGTCAGAGGTATACCAGGGATTGTCAGTGAAGTACCTGGGTGTCTCAAAGGTGTACCTGGGAGTATCGGAGGTGTACCTGGGAATATTGGAGGTGTACCTGGGAATATCGGAGGTGTACCAGAGAGTGTCAGAGGTGTACCGAGGAGTCTCAGAGGTGAACCAGGGAGTGTCAGAGTAGTACCTGGGAGTGTCAGATGTGTACCTGGGAGTATCGGAGGTGTACCTGGGAGTATCAGAGGTGTACCTGGGAGTGTCAGAGGTGTACCTGGGAGTATCAGAGGTGTACCTGGGAGTGTCAGAGGTGTACCTGGGCGTGTCAAGGGTGTAACTGGGAGTGTCGGAGGTGTAACTGGGAATGTCAGAGGTGTACCAGGGAGTGTCAGTGGCGTACCTGGGAGTCTCAAAGGTGTACCTGAGAGTATCAGAGGTGTACCTGGGAATATTGGAGGTGTACCTGGTGTAATAGGCCCCTGTCTCATCAACAGAATGTATTATATAAATCGGTCAATACATCTGATATTAGATTCAGATTCACCACCCTGTAACTTTCCACTGTTTATGAGTAAGACATGAGATTGTCACGTGAGCGGGCAACTTACCCAAGAGGAGCGAGACCCATAGCTCAGCATTTCTGTAACCACGCACTCTACGTGCCTAAGCTTCAGTAGCTCCTCAACTCATATCGAAAGGACGTGACCAAACGTTATCATACATAAACACCCGTCCTTTCTCATTCACTCCTAAACAGTGAGACTTCTGATTGATATACACTCGAGAATTATATAGCACAACCTTTTATAATAAAACAAAGGAACTACCGTTTAGGTTTCGTTACTTAAACCCAAATATAAATATGAACGGACTGGTTAATTGGACAGCTTAATGAATTATATAAATTAACAGCCGGTGTGTCTGGATTCTTCAAACTGGTAGTCGTATCATCCGTCTGTGTCTTCTATGAAAAACAGAAACCACACAGCAGTGACGTTACATAATCCAGTGTTTAAAACTATACGTATTGAGACGCGATATTTAGTGAGCGCTCCTTATCTCTGTCACATACAAATACGTGCAGAATTCGTATTAATATACAAATATTACAGCCTGTTGGTATATATATCAGATTGACCGGTTGAGATAGACTCCTCAGCATTCCCTAGAACATTACAGTGTTGCAGTGTTGAACAACAGTTTCGTAACCTGGAATTCAATTAGTATTTCACTAGCAACTGAGCGAGTATTGTTGTGTAAATCAGCGCGAATTACGAATTCCAGTGTCATCATACAGATCTCCATATATCGTGAATGCCATGAAGAATTGGCACAGCAGTTTTTTCGCCAGCTGAACCAGCACGACCAGTGTGATAACCAATCATCAGTTTTTCTGATCGCGGAGGAACTCACCTAAATCAAGTGGACTCAAATCTCTCACCAAAGCAAGAAGCGTCATGTCGTTGCAAGAAACCAGCAGCAGGCCGCATCCTGAAAAGGCCCCACCACCTCCACTCAGAGCTTTGAAGGATCCTTCTCTGTACAGACGTTACACCCTGTATAAATAGGTATTTAAATTACATTTACACACACACATGAACACGTTTCGAGATATCTTCACACCCGATAGGTTCATCCGGATAAGTTATTTCAATGATAAAGTGTGAATGTAAGATTAATGTATTGGAATCCTATAATTTACAGTAGTTTGTAGTGTCTGTCTACTTATTGATAGTTTAATAATTAACTACAAAACATATTCATTTTGTCTTGTAAATGAGAGAAGTGATCTACTTACTGTTAAGTATTCATTGACCCAAGGGGCCTAATAGATAATTTCCTAAGTTTCCCCATGTCTAATGTAGATGAAATCGAGCATACAAGCGCAACTATTTGCTGATAACCAACTCATCAATGATCAAGCCCAGACTGACGCCAGATTTTTGAGTATGAACTTTGATTAAAATGAATTGGTAGGAAGTGATGGTGAAGGTATAGACGAATCATTTGACGACTTAACCATCGTGCCTACAGTCTGGTAATGCACTATAGTACCTCACTAGTATACTAAAGCAGTTACCTATTGCAGGTGATAGTGTGTGTGCTGAAATCATTGACAACCTTATTAACCAACCTTCTGTTAGGGAGTAGAGCCACTAACCTTAATGACACTAAAATGGCATCTTCTAACCTCACACCGTTACTAATACCACTAAAAGCTGATACTGTTATTAATATCATGCAATGAATGTTCGAAATTTCACGGGACAAAGACGATTATGGGGTCCTTTTGTTTATTCGTGCGTAACGAGATAGCATCTTTTGATAGTGCATAACGACTGACTGAAGATAAATATGCGTTCCCATATAACAGGGGTTCCTATGCAGGCAGTCGTTTTAATGCGTTGGTTTACAAAGCCCTGACTATGAAAAGTTCAAGCGAACGCTAATTACCGGGATTGTGAAATTAGGTCACAGCTAGACCAACCGTCACCAGATGCCACAGATGCCTCACTCTCGAACTCTTTTAGCGACACACTTAGCCGTTAACTCTACGCCTAACATATAAACAGAAAACATCGTTACGATGCACACATTGTAATAAACGTGGCACGTAATGGAAAGTTATTTTTCGAAATAGAAATAATAGTGCAAATAAGCCACACCGGTGCAAAGCCATTCTCAGAGTCAAACAGAGGCAAAGCAGCACCTCATCACCTACCCCAGATGGCGGGCAAATGGTGGCTCCTTCACAAATCGACATCTCAGAGTTCTGGGTGCGTATATAATAAAAGCGAGGGACCTAAGTGATGAAAGCAGTGTCGTATAGGCGCAAGCAGAAACGTCCCCAGGACAGGTCATCGAGAGACCAGCGCACACTACAGCAGGAGGAGGGATAAGATAGGGTAATTCCTGCCTCTATCACCTTGCTTACTTCTAGCGGCCTCATTAATAGCGCTTAGAAAAGTGGAAGTGTTATCAGTACCGGTGAAAGTGGATAATACCAGATTGGCTCTTGATATAGACACGGTGTGCGCTAATGTATTGGCCTTGAAATACATTTCACGAGTTACAATAAATTCCCTCACATAAATTCAAATGGAGGCCTAAAATAACGCTGAGCTCGAGAGGTTTCAGGTACTCAGCTGAAACATCAAAAGGAATGGTGACGTTACCACTCAGATTCTCAAGACGTGGTACGCCCTTTACGCGGACTTTTATATATAGTTCAGCAGTTCAATTTGCCAGCTGACAGATTTACTTGGTCTACCAACTCTTCGAAAGAACATGATAGTGTTACATCCGCATGTAGCAGTTTGTTTAAAATTTTCCACAGCAACAGTATTTGAGCTTCTAGGACGAAAGTGTTGTCTACCAATCCTATTAAGAGGAAGGCGGATCATGCGTCAGAGATATCTCTCGACCTCAACCACACACCTTCCCAGCGTGATTACAGCAGCAAGAGTTGGAAGATAGTACCTGCAATTTTGAAGAGTACTCTCCATTACCAGAATGAGGAATTCACCAACGCAACAATCCTGTGAGCTGAAGTGAACATTAGTTTCTGCAAATGATTCGTTCACTGCCCAGGGTGTGACAGGACGTGACTGCAGTTGTTGAGACTACTCATCAATCAACATCCTGTCAACAAAATTCTTTCGTATGGCGTGAACAACCCCCAGTTTACCAGCACCCAGCACCCACCCTAGTGATGATGACACATCCGGTCTGAGAGATGGTCTCTGCATTCTGAGGTATGGTGTTGTGGATGACGTTGTGTGACCATTAGCGGCGGTTTGCTGTACTCAGGATTTTGTGAACATTGACCCAATCACCGGACCTTGGAATCAGCTGTGTCTGCTGTGAGACACACACACACAAGTCTACGGGATTGCGGCAGCAATTTCACAATATCACGAATCTTAAAGAAAGGATGTTATGTGTGTGATTTTCTAGATATCACAACAATGTCGAAGTGCAACCAAATAAATTCCTAATTCGAGGTATTGTTGCGAATTGCCAACAGACTCGACTGGCCAGGATAGATCAAATAGCACCACATGTTAAGGTGATCGATCATCCACAGGGCAAGACACGCCTTTTAGAGCTGCTAGCCGACTACAGAAATATAGTAGCCTTGCCAGGGGAAACGCTAGGTCAGACAGATTTAACATCCCATCATATAGCGTTAAAGGAAGGAACCAACCCTATTTACGTACCAGCTTATAGACTACCTCATAGCCAGCGCGCTGTAGTGCAAGATATGGTACAGGGTATGTTAGATGAGAATGTCATTAGACACTCAAAATCCCCCTTTAACAGCCCATTATTCCTCGTCCCGAAAAAGGATGGTGGATGGCGCCCTGTCATAGATTTCAGCCGCATAAATGATCAAACAATCCCTGATAGGTACCCAATGCCTATCTTGAGCGACATATTGCAATCCTTAGGCAAGGATAATGCGGTATTTAGCAACTTAGATTTGCTTAGTGGGTATTGGCAAATACCACTCGATGAAAAATCACGAGAAATCACGGCATTTAGCACGCCTCTAGGCCACTTTGAGTTTCTACGAATGCCATTTGGTCTCAGAAATGCCCCACTAACATTTCAAAGAATGATCAACACCCTGTTTGCCGGACTAATTGGTAACACAGTCTGCGCTTATTTGGATGATCTAATAGTAGTCAGTAAGGACGTCGATTCCCATCTGATAAAACTGCGTGAAGTTTTGGCTACTTTCCACAGCAGGCCTCAAAATAAAACTCTCAAAGTGCGAGTTTTTAAAATCCAGAATCCATTTCCTTGGTCATGTAGTTGACGGTGAGGGCATACACACAGTTAATGATAAAGTCAAAGCTGTATCTCAGTTCCCGCGTCCTACCTCAAATGATCATGTGCGTAGCCTTCTCGGATTATCTGGTTATAATCGGTCCTTTATCAAGGACTATGCAACATTAGCATCGCCCCGAACGAGGTTGCTCAAAAAAAAAAGATGCAGTGTTTATATAGGATGCTGAACACGAGGAAAGTATTACGGCATTGAAGACAGCGCTAACCAATGCCCCGGTTCTAGCATTCCCAGACTACACTCAACCTTTCACTCTCTGTACTGACGCTCCCGGAATTGGAGTCGGAGCAGTGCTCATGCAAGAGGACACGCGTGGGAAGTTTAGAGTGATAGCATTTGCAAGTCGCAAACTAATCGATGCTGAAACACGTTATTCGGTGACGCATTTAGAAACGTTAGCCGTTGTGTGGGCACTTAAGAAGTTCAAAGACATTATCTTTGGCTACAAGATAACTGTTTTCACTGATCATGCGGCAGTCACCGAACTGTTCCATGGCAGAAACTTATCAGGCAGATTAGCACGCTGGTATCTGACAATTCAAGAGTTTGACCCCGAATTTAGGTATTTACCTGGGAGGGCGAATGTTGTCGCCGACGCTCTGTCAAGAAATATAGCACCAGTTATGCCTGTATCAACATTCACTCTTTCGCAGCTGGAAGATGAGCAACGACGCGACCCATATTGGTCAGCTGTTATTTTTGCTCTCGAATCGGGCGAGGATGTTAAACTCCCCAAGTTATTTCTTCCCTTAAGTCAGTTTGAATTACGACATAACATACTCCATAGGACGAGAAAATCTCCTGAGGGTAATGTGTCTCAAATAGTCGTACCTGACACGTTGCGCAAAGCAGTAATGACATTGTTCCACGATGTCCCACAAGCAGGTCACCAAGGTCGTGATAAATGCTTAGCGGATTTACGAAAGAAGTATTTCTGGAACACGATGAAGAAAGACATAGAATTACACATAGCTAATTGTTTGGCATGTGCTCAACATAAAAGATCGACAGGATCACCTGCCCCGATTCTACAATATCCTACACCAGACCGTCCGTTTGACACAGTCGCTGTTGATGTGTTACAACTCCCAATGAGTCATCAGGGATCAGGATACGTCTTAGTGTGTGTGGATCATTTTTCCAGGTTCGTGGTCTTGATCCCACTAAAAAGCAAAACGGCCGAAGCAGTAGCCTATGCATTAGTGATGAATCTCATATGTCCATATACTACGCCTAAAGTTCTACTCTCTGATAATGGAACAGAGTTCAAGAATGAGCTAATAGAGCATATATGTTTACAATATGGAATTAAACAAACTTTTGTGACAGCTTATCATCCACAGGCTAATGGCCTTGTTGAAGAACCAATCGTAAAATCCTAGAAATACTGCGTCCAATCGTTAATGGTTTTCAATACGCATGGGAGGATTGGTTACCGCAGGTTGCAGCGTCGATTAATGGGTCAGTTAATAGCTCTACGGGCAAAACACCCTACTATATTGTCTATGGTATAGATAAACGTCTGCCTTACGACATCCTTACAGAGGCGTCATACCCGGTATATAATACGGATGATTTTGCGGCAAAACAAATTCATGTCTTTACAGAAATTCATAACCAAGTACGATCACAGCTAGCGGCGTCACGCGCCGAAATGATCATCAAACAGCATAAACATGCTAAACCTATCGCACTGAACGTTGGGGACGCTGTTATGTTACAGGTAGCCTACCTGAAAGGAACTCCAAACTTTCGGCGAAATTTTCTGGTCCATTCCGCATAATCTCAAAAGAAGCAGGCAACAAATTCAAAATATGGAAGCCTAATGCACAGATCGCAGATGTCGTGCACGCGGATCGTCTGAAGAAGACCCAGATAAATGTCTTGCTACCTCAAACAAAATATCCCCAAATGACTATTGTATGAAACACATTCTGCAGTAGAAGTTAACTCGTACTTTTCGCGTCAGATGGAAAACGTCGACGGCCAACTAATCAGCATTGGTTTCTTGAACGTTGTAATGGAGTCTAACCAAGTTTCGAGGATTTATTTAGGTTACAGAAAGCAATCCCGACGTTAGAATGGCTTTCCTTTACTTCACAGAATATTTGCATGCTGCTGAAAT
The DNA here is from genome assembly GCF_018991925.1 of Homarus americanus. Classification (NCBI taxonomy): domain Eukaryota; kingdom Metazoa; phylum Arthropoda; class Malacostraca; order Decapoda; family Nephropidae; genus Homarus; species Homarus americanus. The sequence continues at coordinate 79,342 of NW_024757420.1, read as the reverse complement.
TTCAGTTTACTAAAATTGTAACCTCTAAAAATAGACAATAGACAGCATTGTAGATGCCAGGATAGGACATTGTGGACACTGAAGCTTGTGCGCAATACAGACGCTTCTTGAAGCTTTAAAAATAGCCAAGTTGCAGTATCCATTTAACTCCGATTTTCAATGACAATGAGGTTCAATATCATTACCCACTGTTGGAGTCAACTCTCACGCACAATGCAATTCTGATCCACATTCCTATGCAGGGCAACATGAGTTTAATGCGTGGCATTTTAGAACCCTTCCCTGGTTTGTGAACGACACACTGTATACCCTGAATGGGCCTAAGAGACTTTTCTTAGTAGATGAAGAATATTCATTGTTATCAATAGAGGATTCACAAAGAATGCTGTCACAGTGTAAGTCGTCTTGCTCTACACCTACACGTATATCCAGCCTACATTGTTTGCATTTATTCCTGCTGCAGATGGAATATGTGAATTAACTTGATCATACAGCCAAATGTACGCGCACAGAGTTAAGCGCAATGCAGTTATAGGCCAGTTAGTCTAAAGACTGTGTTCCGCTCACCCATACGTATGCAGTGTTTGTTCTTTCCAAATCTCACTACTGTAATTTTAAAATGCCAAAATGGTGTTAAGCAGCTAGTTGTGAAAAGGGCATTACAAGGCTCTGATTACTGTGAAATCGCATAGCCCACATTCGGACCTTGCCTACTCATCAGCATTTTGCGTTAAATCAAAAGCTAAATTTCTGCTTTAATTCCACTTCCTATAATGAATTTCACTATATCAAGGATATTCAAATAGTATCAGAGAAATTAAAAGTGTTAGCTTTCTTAGACAAGACACATTTGGCTGATTTGAATAATAACTTGCCACCTGTCACGAGATTTGCACTACCAAGTCTTCACGATTCCCGCTACTCTATTTAATTCTGGCAATAATGTTCCTGTTCTGTTTTTACCGGGCGGTATCATCCAAATTCAACATTGTTCATAATATACTAACCCGTACGACACAAAGTCTAGGTCCTGTAGTAGAGAATACTACAGTAATTTCCCCAACAGATGTCTACATATCTGTTTATAACATGGTTAGGGTTGTCTAGGATGTACTGTACTCTGAGAGTTATTTAGGCCTCATGGGCTCGGCTGGTGGTGACGGCGATGTAATAGACCTGTCATCAACAGAATGTATTATATAAATGGTCAATACATCTGATATTAGATTCAGATTCACCACCCTGTAACTTTCCACTGTCTGTGGTAAGACATGAGATTGACCGTGGTAGACAACTTAAGAGGCGAGACCCATAGCTCCAGCATTTCTGTAATACGCACTGCGGTACCCCTAAGCTTCAGTAGCTCACCCTCAACTCATATCGAAGGACAGTGACCAAACGTTTTATCATACATAATGCCGTCCCTTTCTCATTCACTCCTAGACAGTGAGACTTACCGATTGATATACACTCAGAATTATATATACAACCTTTTATAATAAAACAAAAACCTTTTATAATAAAACAAAGGAACTACCGTTTGGGTTGTCAGGAATGTCCCTGGGGTGTCGGAGGTGTACCTGGGAGTGTCCGGGAGTACCTGGGATTGTCAAGAGTGTGCCTGGCATTGTCAGAGGTGTACCTGGGGTGTCAGAGGTGTACCAGGGAGTGTCAGAGGAATACCTAGGGTGTCAGAGGTGTACCTGGGAGTGTCAGAGGTGTACCTGGGTGTCAGAGGTGTGCCTGGGAATGTCAGAGATGTGCCTGGGAGTGTCAGTGGTGTATCTGGGGAGTGTCGGACGTGTGCCACAGGAGTGTCAGAGGTGTACACCGGGAGTGTCAGAGGTGTACCTGGGAGTATCAGAGGGTACCTGGGAGTATCAGAAGTGTACCTGGGAATATCAGGTGTACCTGGGGGAAATGGGAGGTGTACCTAGGGTGTCAGAGGTGTCCCTGGGGTGTCAGGAGGTGTACCTGGGTGTCACAGGAGTACCTGCGATTGTCAGAGGTGTGCCTGGCAGTATCAGAGGTGTACCAGGGGTGTCAGAGGAATGCCTAGGAGTGTCAGGGTGTACCTGGGAGTGTCAGAGGTGTACCTAGGGTATGGGAGGTTACCTGGGGTGTCAGGTTGTACCTGGGGTGTCGGAGCGGACCTGGGAGTGTCAGAGGTGTACCTGGGAGTATCAGAGGTGTACCTGGGAAGGTCAGAGGTGTACCTTCGGAATGTCAGAGGTATACTAGGGAGTGTCAGTGAAGTACCTGGGAGTCTCAAAGGTGTACCTGGGAGTATCGGAGGTGTACCTGGGATTATCGGAGGTGTACCTGGGAATATCGGAGTTAAACCAGGGAGTGTCAGAGGTGTACCTGGGAGTCTCAGAGGTGAACCAGGGAGTGTCAGAGGAGTACCTGGGAGTCTCAAAGTTGTACCTCGGAGTATCAGAGGTGTACCTGGGAATATCGGAGGTGTACCTGGGAATATCGGAGGTGTACCTGGGAGTGTCTGGGGTGTACCTGGCAGTGTCTGAGGTGTACCTGGCAGTGTCAGCGGTGTACTTGGGAGTGTCAGCGGTGTACCTGGGAGTGTTAGACGTGTATCAGGGAGTGACAGAAGAGTACCTAGTAGTGTTAGAGGTGTACCTGGGAGTGTTAGAAGTGTACCTGGGAGTGTCTGGGGGTGTGCCTGGGAGTGTCAGGGTGTACCTGGGAGTGTCAGGAGTGTACCAGGAATGTCAGTAGTGCCTGGGAATGTCAGAGGTGTACCTGGGGTGTCAGAGTGTACCTGGGGTGTCAAGTGTACCTGGGGTGTCAGAGGTGTACTGGGGTGTCGGAGGTGTACATGGGAGTGTAAGTGGTGTACCTGGGAGTGTCGGAGGTGTACCTGGGAGTGTCGGAGGTGTGGCACTGGGGTGTCAGAGGTGTACTTGGGGTGTCAGAGGTGTACCTGGGAGTGTCAGGGGTGTACCAGGGAGTGTCAGGGGAGTACCTGGGAGTGTCAGAGGTGTACCAGGATTGTCAGAGGAATACCTAGGAGTGTCAGAGGTGTACCTGGGAGTGTCAGAGGTGTACCTTGGGTATCGGAGAGTTTTACCTGGGAGTGTCAGGGTTGTACCTGGGAGTGGCCGAGAGGCGGACCTGGGAGTGTCAGAGGTGTACCTGGGAGTATCAGAGTGTACCTGGGGCAGAGGTGTACCTGGGAAAGTCAGAGGTACACCAGGGAGTGTCAGTGAAGTACAGGAGTCTCAAAGGTGTAACTGGGAGTATCGGAGGTGTACCTGGGAATATCGGAGGTGTACCTGGGAATATCGGAGGTGAACCAGGGAGTGTCAAGAGGTGTACCTGGGAGTCTCAGAGGTGAAACAGGGGGTGTCAGAGGAGTACCTGGGAGTGTCAGAGGTGTACCTGGGGAGTATCGGAGGTGTACCTGGGAGTATCGGAGGTGTACCTGGGAGTGTCAGAGGTGTACCAGGGAGTATCAGAGGAGGTGTACCTGGGAGTGTCAGAGGTGTGCAGGGTGTCAGGGTGTAACTGGTAGTCTCGGAGTGTTACTGGGATGAAGAGGTGTACCAGGGAGTGTCAGTGGGTACGGGAGTCTCAAAGGTGTGCCTGGGAGTATCAGAGGTGTAACTGGGAATATCGGAGGTGTACCTGGGAATATCGGAGGTGTACCTGGGGTGTCAGGGGTGTACCTGGCAGTGTCAGAGGTGTGCAAGTGTCAGAGATGTGCCTGGGGAGTCAATGAGGTCTGTCTAGTGACGGACGTGTGCCTGGAAGTTAAGTGTACCAGGGAATATCAGTGGAGTACTTGGGAGTGTCAGAGGTGTACCTGGGGTGTAGGGTGCCTTGGTGTCAGAGGTGTACCTGGGAGTGTCAGAGGTGTACCTGGGAGTGCAAAGGTGTACCTGGGAGTGAGAGAAGTGTACCTGGGAGTGTCGGAGGTGTACCTGGGAGTGTCGGAGGTGTACCTGGTTGTGTCAGCGGTGTACCTCAGAGTGTGAGAGGTGTACCAGGGAATGTCAGTGGAGTACCTAGGAGTGTCAAAGGTGTACCTGGGAGTGTCAGAGGTGTACCTGGAGTGTCAGAGGTGTACCTGGGAGTGTCAAGGTGTGCCTGGGGTGTGAGAGGTGTACCTGGGAGGTGAGAGGTGTACCTGGGAGTGTCAGGGTGTGCCTGGGGTGACAGCGGTGTGTACCTGGGAGTGTCGGAGGTGTACCTGGGAGTGTGAGGGTGCGGGGTGTCGGCTGTGTACCTGGAGTGTCGGAGGTGTAGGGAGTGTCAGAGGTGTACTTGGGAGTGTCAGAGGTGTACCTGGGAGTGTCAGCAGTGTGCAGGAGTGTCTGAGGTGTAGATGGGAGTGTCAGAGGTGTGCCTAGGGTGTCAGAGGTGCACTTGGGAGTGTGAGGTGCACCTTGGATTGTCTGAGGTGAACCTGGGGTGACGATGTACCTAGGGGTGTCGGAGGTGTGCAGGGTGTGAGAAGTGTGCCTGGGAGTGTCAGCTGTGTACCTGGGAGTGGAGGTGTGCCTGGCAGTGTCTGGGGTGTACCTGGCAGTGTCTGAGGTGTAACTGGTGTCAGTGGTGTATCTGGGAGTGTCAGCGGTGCTGCAGGAGTGTTAGAGGTGTATCAGGGGTGACAAAAGGAGTACCTAGGGTGTCAGAGGTTTGCCTGGGAGTGTCAGAGGTGTACTTGGGATTGTCAGGTGTACCTGGCAGTGTCAGATGTGCCTGGGAGTGTCTGAGGGTGTACTGTGAGTGTCTGGGGTGTGCCTCGGGTGTCAGGGAGAACCAAGGAGTGAAGGGTGTGCCTGGGGGTGTCAGAGGTGTGCCAGGGAGTGTCTGGGGTGTACCTGGGGTGTCAGAGATGTGCCAGGGAGTGTCAGAGGAATACCTGGGTGTCAGAGGTGCACCTGGGAGTGTATCAGTGTGCCTGGTGTGAGAAGTGTACCTGGAGTGTCAGGTGTACCTGGGGTGTCGGAGGTGTACCTGGGAGTGAAGTGTACCTGGGAGTGTCGGAGGTGTACCTGGGGTGTCGGAGGTGTGCCTGGGAGTGTCAAGTGTATTTGGGAGTGTCAGCGGTGTTCTTGGGAGTGTCAGCGGTGGACCTTGGAGTGTCTGGGGTGTGCCTGGGAGTGTCAGAGGTGTGCCAGAGTGTCAGGGTGCACTTGGGAGTGTCAGAGGTGCACTTTGGAGTGTCTGAGGTGTGCCTGGGGAGTGTCTGACGTGTACATGGCAGTGTCTGGGGTGTGCCTGGTGTCTGAGGTGTGCCTGGCAGTGTCTGAGGGGTGTAACTGGCAGTGTGGGCGGTGTACCTGGAGTGTCACCGGTGCCTGGGAGTGTTCAGGCGAATGAGGGGAGTGACAGAGGTACTAGGGTGTCAGAGTGTGCCTGGGAGTGTTAGAGGTGTGCAGGTGTCAGGGGTGTGCCTGGGGTGTCAGAGGTGTGCCTGGGAGTGTCAGAGGTGTACCTGGGAGTGTCAGAGGTGTATCTGGGAGTGTCGGACGTGTGCCTGGGAGTGTCAGAGGTGTACGAGGTTGTCAGTGGAGTACCTGGGAGTGTCAGAGGTGTACCTGGGAGTGTCGGAGGTGTGCCTGAGAGTGTCAGAGGTGTGCTTGGGGTGTCAGGGGCCTGGGAGTGTCAGCGTGTGCCTGGGAGTGTCTGAGGTGTGCCTGGGAGTGTCAGAGGTGTGCCTGGGGTGTCAAGGTGCCTTGGGAGTGTCAGAGGTGCACCTTGGAGTGTCTGAGGTGTGCCTGGGGTGTCAGGTGCCTGGGGTGTCAGAGGTGTGCCTGTGGAGTGTCAGAGGTGTGCCTGGGGTATCGGAGGTGTACCTGGGGAGTGTCAGAGGTGTGCCTGGGAATATCAGGGGTGGCACCTGTGGTGTGAGGTGTACCTGGGAGTGCCAGAGGTGTACCTGGGAGTGTCAGAGGTGTACCTGGGAGTGTCAGAGGTGTACCTGGGAGTGTCAGAGGTGTACCTGGGAGTGTCAGAGATGTACCTGGGAGTGTCAGAGGTGTATCTGGGAGTGTCGGACGTGTACCTGGGAGAGTCAGAAGTGTGGCTTTGAAGTCTCAGGTTTGTAACTGGGAATGCTTGAAGTGCCAGGGGAGTGTCGGTGGTGCCTGGGGAGTCTCAAGGTGTGCCTGGGGAGTATCAGAGGTGGCTAGAGATATCAGGAGGTGTGCCTGCAGAATATCAGGTGTACACAGGGGTGTCAGAGGTGTGCCTGGCAGTGTCAGAGGTGGCACTTACCAGGAGTGTCAAGAGATGTGCCTGGGAGTGTCAGGAGTCTGTCTGGGGAGTGTCGGACGTGTGCCTGGGAGTGTCAGGGTGTACCAGGGAATGTTAGTGGAGCACTTGGGGAGTGTCAGAGGTGTAACTGGGAGTGTCAGAGGAGGTGTGTGCACTGAGTGTCAGAGGTGTGCCTGGGAGTGTCAGAGGTGTGTGCCTGGGAGTGTCAGAGGTGTGCCTGGGGTGTGGGGTGTGCCTGGGGTGTCAGGAATTGTGCCTGGGGGTGTCTGTGAAGGTGTGCCTGGCGGTGTCTGGGGTGTGCCTGTGGCAGTGTCTGAGGTGCACCTGGCAGTGTTGGCAGTGTACTTAGGAGCGTCAGAGGTGTGCCAGGGCTGTCAGTGGAGTACCTGGGGTGTCAAGGTGTACCTGGAGTGTGAGTGTGCCTGGGGAGTGTGAGGGCTGTGCCTGGGTGTCAGAGGTGTACCTGGGAGTGACAGCAGTGTGCCTGGGAGTGTCAGGAGGTGTGCCTGGGGAGTGTGTGAGAAGTGTGCCTGGGGAGTGTCGGCTGTACCTGGGGTGTCGGAGGTGGCCTGGGGTGGCAGAGGTGTGCTTGGGGAGTGTCAGGAGGTGTGCAGGGAGTGTCAGCGGTGTGCCTGGGAGTGTCTGGGGTGTGCCTGGGGTGTCAGAGGGTGTGCCTGGGTGTCAGGGTGTGCACGTGGGGTGTCAGAGGTGCACTTTGGGTGTCTGGGTGTGCCTGGTGTGTCTGGGCGTGTACATGGCAGTGTCTGGGGATGTGCCTGGCAGTGTCTGAGGTGTGCCTGGCAGTGTCTGAGGTGTGGCAGCGGTGTGGGGTGTGTCTGGGTGTGGTGCCTGGGAGTGTTAGAGGTGAATCAGGGGAGTGACAGAGGGTACCTGGGAGTGTCAGGGGTGTGCAAGTGTCCAGAGGTGTACAGGGAAGTGTCAGGGTATACCTGGGAGTGTCAGAGGTGTGCCTGGGGTGTCGGAGAGGTGTGCCTGGGGTGTCAGAGGTGTATCTGGGGAGTGTCGGACGTGATGCCTGGGGTGTCAGAGGTGTGAGGAGGAATGTCAGTGGAGTGCCTGGAGTGTCAGGAGTGCCTGGGGTGTCAGAGGTGTGCCTGGGAGTGTCAAGGTGTGCCTGGGAGTATCAGAGGTGTACCTGGGAGTGTCAGAGGTGTGCCTGGGAGTGTCAGGAGTGCACTTGGGGAGTGTCAGAGGTGTTCTTGGAAGTGTCAGCGGTGTACCTGGGGAGTGTCTGAGGTGTGCCTGGGAGTGTCAGGTGTGCCTGTGTGGTGTCAGAGGGTGTTCCTGGGAGTGTCAGAGGTGTGCCTGGGAGATGTCAGAGGTATACCAGGGATTGTCCGTGAAGTACCTGGGTGTCTCAAGGGTGTGCCTGGGAATATTGGTGTACCTCTGGGACTATCAGAACTGGCCTTTGAAATTGTCGAGGTGTGCAGGGGTCTCAGAGGTGAACCATGGAGTGTCAGAGTGAGTACTTGGGAGTGTCCAGATGTGTGCCTGGGAGTATCGGAGGTGTGCCTGGGAATTATCAGAGGTGTGCCTGGGGAGTGTCAGAGGTGTGCCTGGAATTATCAGGAGGTGTGCCTGGGAGTGTCAGAGGTGGTTGCCTGGGAGTGTCATGGGTGTAACTGGGAGTGTCAGGAGAGTGTAACTGGGAATGTCAGAGGTGTACCAGGGAGTGTCAGTGGCGTAACTGGGAGTCTCAAGGGCTGTACCTGAGTATCAGAGAGTGTGCCTGGGAATATTGAGTGTGCCTGGGAATATCGGAGATGTACCTACTAGGAGTGTCAGAGGTGTCCCTGGGGAATTGTCGGAGGTGGCACTGGGGTGTCACAGGGAGTGCAGTTGTCAGAGTGTACCTGCCATTGTCAGGGAATTGTGCCTGGGGGCCTCCAGGGTGTGCCAGGGAGTGTCAGGAGGAATACCTAGGGTGTCAGAGGTGTACCTGGGAGTGTCAGGGGGTGTGCCTGGCAGTGTCACCAGTGTGCCTGGGGTGTCAGCGATGCCTGGGGTATCGGAGGTGTGCCTGGGAGTGTCAGATGTGTGCCTGGGGAGTATCAGAGGGTGTACCTGTGAGTGTCAGAGGTGTACCTGGGGAGTGTCAGCGGTGTGGCTGGGAGTCTCGATTTGTATTTGGGAATGTAAGGGTATACTGCAGTGTCAGTGGAGTACCTGGGAGTCTCAAAGGTGTGCGCAAGGAGTATCAGAGGTGCAACTGGGAATATCGGAGGTGTACCGCAAGAATATCGGAGGTGTGCCTGGGAGTGTCAGAGGTGTGCCTGGCAGTGTCAGAGGTGTGTGCCTGGGGTGTCAGGGTGTGCCTGGGGTGTCAGGAGGGTCTATCTGGAGTGTCGGACGTTGCCTGGGAGTGTCAGGGTGTGCCAGGGAATGTTGGTGGAGTACTTGGGAGTGTCAGAGGTGTAACTGGGGAGTGTCAGAGGTGTGCACCAAAGTGTCAGAGGTGTACCTGGGAATGTCAGAGTGTGCCTGGGAGTGTCAGAGGTGTGCCTGGGGTGTGAGAGAGTGTACTGGGAGTGTCAGTGTGCGAGTGTCTGAGGTGTACCTGGCAGTGTCTGGGGTGTGCCTGGCGGTGTCTGAGGTGTACCTGGCAGTGTCAGCAGGTGTGCCTGGGGTGTCAGAGGTGTGCCAGGGAATGTCAGTGGAGTGCCTGGGGTGTCAAGGTGTGCCTGGGAGTGTGAGGTGTGCACCTGGGAGTGTGGTGTGCCTGGGGTGTCAGAGGTGTGCCTGGGGTGACAGCATTGTACCTGGGGTGTCGGAGGTGTGCCTGGGGTGTGAGAGTGTGCCTGGGGGTGTCATTGTGCCTGGGGTGTCGGAGGTGTGCCTGGGGTGTCAGGAGGTGTGCCTGGGAGTGTCAGAGGTGTGCCTGGGGAGTGTCAGCGGTGTGCCTGGGGAGTGTCAGAGGTGTGCGTGGGGAGTGTCAGAGGTGCACTTTGGGTGTCTGGGGTGTGCAGAATCGTGTGGCAGTGTCTGGGTGTGCCTGGCAGTGTCTGAGGTGTGACTGGCAGTGTGAGGCGGTGTGCCTGGGGTGTCAGCGGGGCACCTGGGGTGTTAGAGGTGAATCAGGTGACAGAGGTACCTAGGAGTGTCAGGGGTGTGCCTGGAAGTGTCAGAGGTGTACAGGGAAGTGTGGGGGTGTGCCTGGGGAGTGTCAGAGGTGTGCCTGGGAGTGTCAGAGGTGTGCCTGGGGTGACAGAGGTGTCTGGGGAGTGTCGGACGTGTACTGGGGTGTCAGAGGTGTACGAGGGAATGTCAGTGGAGTGGGAGTGTCAGGTGCGGAGTGTCAGAGGTGTTCTTGGGAGTGTCAGCGGTGTGCTGCGGAGTGTCTGGGGTGTGCCTGGGAGTGTCAGAGGTGTGCCTGTGGAGTGTCAGAGTGTGCCTGGGAGTGTCAGAGGTGTGCCTGGGATGTCAATTTGTGCCTGGGGTGTCGGAGGCGGACCTGGGAGTGTCAGAGGTGTGCCTGGTGGTATCAGAGGTGTACCTGGGAGTGTCAGAGGTGTGCCTGGGAATGTCAGAGAGTATGCAGGGATTGTCAGTGAGATCCTGGGTGTCTCAAAGGTGTACCTGGGAGTTTCGGAGGTGTGCCTGGGAATGTGGGTGTGCCTGGGAATATTGGAGGTGTGCCAGAATTGTCAGAGTGTGCCAAGGAGTCTCAGGGGTGAACAGGAGTGTCAGAGTAGTGCCTGGGGTGTCAGATGTGTGCAGAGGTATCGGAGTGTACCTGGGAATTATCAGAGGTGTACAGAAGTGTCAGAGGTGTGCCTGGGGTATCAAGTGTGCCTGGGAGTGTCAGGGTGTACTCCGGAGTGTCAAGGTGTAACTGGGAGTGTCGGAGGTGTAACTGGGAATGTCAGAGGTGTGCCAGGAGTGTCAGTGGCGTGCCTGGGAGTCTCAAGGTGTGCCTGAGTATCAGGGTGTGCCTGGGAATGTGGAGGTGTGCCTGGGAATATCGGAGATGTGCCTGGGAGTGTCAGAGGTGTCCCTGGGAGTGTCACAGGGTACCTGGGATTGTCAGTGTGCCTGGCATTGTCAGAGGTGTGCCTGGGGGTGTCAGAGGTGTACCACAGGTGTCAGAGGAATGCCTAGGGTGTCAGAGGTGTGCCTGGGAGTGTCAGAGATGTGCCTGGGGAGTGTCAGTGGTGTATCTGGGGAGTGTCGGACGTGTGCCTCGTGTCAGAGGTGTGCCAGGGAATATCAGTGAGTGCCTGGGAGTGTCAGGGGTGCTGGGGTGTCAGAGATGTGCCTGGGGTGTCAGTGGTGTATCTGGGAGTGTCGGACATGTACCTAGGCGTGTCAGGGTGTGCCAGGGAATATCAGTGAGTACCAGGGAGTGTCAGAGGTGTGCCTGGGTGAATCAGAGGTGTGGCTGGGATTGTCAGAGGTGTGCCTGGGAGTGTCAGAGGTGTGCTGGGGAGTGTCAGAGGTGGACCTGGAAGTGTAGAGGTGTACCTGGGGTGTCAGTTTGTACAAGTGTCGGGAGGCGGACCTGGGAGTGTCAGAGGTGTGCCTGGGAGTATCAGAGTGTGTGCTTGAGTGTCAGAGGTGTACCTGGGAATGTCAGGTTATACAGGGGAGTGTCAGTGAAGTGCAGGGAGTCTCAAAGGTGTACCTGGGAGTATCGGAGGTGTGCTGGGAATATTGGAGGTGTGCCTGGGAATATCGAGTGGCACCAGAGTGTGAGGTGTGCCTTGGAGTCTCAGAGGTGTAGACAGGGGAGTGTCAGAGGAGTGCCTGGGGAGTGTCAGAGGTGTGCCTGGGGAGTGTCGGTGTGCCTGGGGTGTCTGAGGTGTGTGTGTCTGGGTGTGTGTGTGTGGGCAGTGTGCCTGGGGTGTCAGCGGGGTGTTGGGGGTGAATCAGGGTGACAGAGGTGCCTAGGGTGTCAGAGGTGTGCCTGGAGTGTCAGAGGTGTGCAGGGAGTGTCAGGGTGTGCCTGGGGTGTCAGGAGGTGTGCCTGGGGTGTCAGAGGTGTGCCTGGGAGTGACAGAGGTGTATCTGGGGAGTGTCGGACGTGTGCCTGGGAGTGTCAGGGTGTACGAGGGAATGTCAGTGGGTACCTGGGGTGTCAGAGGTGCTTGGGGTGTCAGAGGTGTTCTTGGGAGTGTCAGCGGTGTGCAGGAGTGCAGAGGTGTGCCTGGGGAGTGTCAGAGGTGTGCCTGTGGGTGTCAAAGGTGTGCCTGGTGTCAGAGGTGTGCCTGGGGTGTCAGTTTGTATGGGAGTGTCGGAGGCGGACCTGGGAGTGTCAGAGGTGTGCCTGGTGGTATCAGAGGTGTGCAAGTGTGGAGGTGGCAGGATGTCAGAAGTATGCCAGGGATTGTCAGTGGAGTGCCTGGGTGTCTAAGTGCAGGACAGTGTGCCAGAATGATGAGTGTGCCTGGGAATATCGGAGGTGTATGCCAGAAGTGTCAGAGGTGTGCCGAGGTCTCAGAGGTGAACCAGGGAGTGTCAGAGTAGTGCCTGGAGTGTCAGATGTGGCACCTGGAATTATCGGAGGTGTACCTGGGGTATCAGAGGTGTACCGGGAGTGTCAGAGGTGTACCTGGGGTATCAGAGTGTGCCTGGGAGTGTCAGAGGTGTGCCAGGTGTCAGAGGTGTAACTGGGTGTCGGAGGTGTGACTGGGAATGTCAGAGGTGTGCCAGGGAGTGTCAGTGGCGTGCCTGGGAGTCTCAAGGTGTACCTGGGGAGTATCAGAGGTGTGCCTTGGGAATATTGGAGGTGTGCCTGGGAATATCGGAGATGTGCCTAGGAGTGTCAGAGGTGTCCTGGGAGTGTCGGAGGTGGACCTGGGAGTGTCACAGGAGTACCTGGGATTGTCAGAGGTGTACCTGGCATTGTCAGAGGTGTGCCTGGGAGTGTCAGGGTGTACCAAGGTGTCAGAGAATACCTAGGAGTGTCAGTGTGCATGAGTGTCAGAGATGTGCCCTGGGAGTGTCAGTGGTGTATCTGGGAGTGTCGGACGTGTGCCTGGGCGTGTCAAAGGTGTACCAGGGAATATCAGTGGAGTACCTGGTGTCAGAGGTGTACCTGGGAGTGTCAGGATGTACCTGGAGTGTCAGTGGTGTATCTGGGAGTGTCGGACGTGTGCCTGGGCGTGTCAGAGGTGTACCAGGGAATATCAGTGGAGTACCTGGGAGTGTCAGGGTGTGCCTGGGTGAATCAGGGTGTACCTGGGATTGTCAGAGGTGTACCTGGGAGTGTCAGAGGTGTGCCTGGAGTGTCAGAGGTGTGCCTGGGAGTGTCAGAGGTGTGCCTGGGAGTGTCGGATTTGTACCTGGGGAGTGTCGGAGGCGGACCTGGGAGTGTCAGAGGTGTACCTGGTAGTATCAGAGGTGTGCCTGGGGAGTGTCAGAGGTGTGCGGGATGTCAGAGGAAGACCAGGGGTGTCAGTGAAGTGCCTGGGAGTCTCAAGGTGTGCCTGGGGAGTATCGGAGGTGTACCTGGGAATATTGGAGGTGTGCCTGGGAATATCAGGTGTACCAGAGAGTGTCAGAGGTGTACCTTGGAGTCTCAGAGGTGAACCAGGGAGTGTCAGAGGAGTACCTGGGGTGTCAGAGGTGTGCCTGGGAGTATCAGGTGTACCTGGGAGTATCGGAGGTGTGCCTGGAGTGTCAGAGGTGTGCCTGGGAGTATCAGAGGTGCCTGGGAATATCGGAGGTGTACCTGGAATATCAGAGTGTGCCTAGGAGTGTCAGAGGTGTCCTGGAGTGTCAGGAGGTGCCTGGAGTGTCACAGAATTACGATTGTCAGAGGTGTACCTGGCAGTATCAGAGGTGTACCAGGGAGTGTCAGAGAATACCTCGAGTGTCAGAGGTGTACCTGGGAGTGTCAGAGGTGTACCTAGGAGTATCGGAGGTTTACCTGGGCGTGTCAGGTTGTACTGCGGTGTCGGAGGCGGACCTGGGAGTGTCAGAGGTGTACCTGGGAGTATTGAGGTGTACCTGGGAAGGTCAGAGGTGTACCTTCGGAATGTCAGAGGTATACTAAGGAGTGTCAGTGAAGTGCGAGTCTCAAAGGTGTGCTGGAGTATCGGAGGTGTACCTGGGATTATCGGAGGTGTACGGAATATCAGGTTAAACCAGGGTGTGTCAGAGGTGTGCAGTCTCAGAGGTGAACCAGGGAGTGTCAGAGGAGTACCTGGGAGTGTCAGAGGTGTACCTGGAAGTATCGGAGGTGTAACTGGGAATGTCAGAGGTGTGCAGGGGTGTCAGTGGAGTGCCTGGGAATGTCAGAGGTGTGCCTGGGCATATCGGAGGTGTGCCTGGGAGTGTCTGGGGTGTGCCTGGCAGTGTCTGGGGTGTGCCTGGCAGTGTCAGCGGTGTGCCTGGGAGTGTCAGCAGTGCCTGGGAGTGTTAGGGGTGTATCAGGGAGTGACAGAGGAGTACCTAGTAGTGTTAGAGGTGTGCCTGGGAGTGTGAAGTGTGCCTGGGTGTCTGGGGTGTACCGGAGTGTCAGAGGTGTGCAGGGGTGTCAGGGGTGTGCAGGGGAATGTCAGTGGAGTGCGGAATGTCAGAGGTGTGCCTGGGGTGTCAATAGGTGTGCCTGGGGTGTCAGAGGTGTGCCTGGGGTGTCAGAGGTGTGCCTGGGGTGTCAGTGTGCATGGGGTGTAGTAGCGTGCTGGAGTGTCGGAGGTGTGCGAGTGTCGGAGGTGTAACTGGGAGTGTCAGAGGTGTGCTTGGGAGTGTCAGAGGTGTGCCTGGGGAGTGTCAGGGGTGTGCCAGGAGTGTCAGTGGAGTGCCTGGAGTGTCAGAGGTGTACCAGGGTGTGTCAGAGATACCTAGAGTGTCAGAGGTGTGCCTGGGGTGTCAGAGGTGTACCTAGGAGTATCGGAGGTTTACCTGGGGTGTGAGTTGTACCTGAGTGTCAGGCGGACCTGGGAGTGTCAGAGGTGTGCCTGGGGTATCAGAGGTGTACCCGGGAGTGTCAGAGGTGTGCCTGGGAAAGTCAGAGTATGCCAGGGGTGTCAGTGAAGTACCTAGGAGTCTCAAAGGTGTAACTGGGGAGTATCGAGGTGTACCTGGGAATATCGGAGGTGTACCTGGGTATATCGGAGGTGAACCAGGGAGTGTCAGAGGTGTACCTGGGAGTCTCAGAGGTGAAACAGGGTGTCAGAGAGTACCTGGGAGTTTCAGGAGGTGTGCAGGGTATCGGAGGTGTGCCTGGGGTGTCAGGGTGTGCCTGGGGTGTCAGAGGTGTACCTGGGAGTATCAGAGGTATGCCTGGGGTGTCAGAGGTGTGCCTGGGTGTCAGGGGGTGTGGCGAGTCTCAGAGGTGAAACAGGGAGTGTCAGAGTGCCTGGGAGTGTCAGAGGTGTGCCTGGGGTATCGGAGGTGTGCCTGGGGTGTCAGAGGTGTACCTGGGAGTCTCAGAGGTGAAACAGAGTGTCAGAGAGTACCTGGGAGTGTCAGAGGTGTGCCTGGGAGTATCGGAGGTGTGCCTGGGAGTATCGGAGGTGTTGAGTGTCAGAGGTGTACCAGGAGTATCAGAGGTATAAGTGTCAGAGGTGTGCCTGGAGTGTCAGGGTGTAACTGGGGTCTCGGAGGTGTTGCACAGGGATGTAAGAGGTGTACCAGGGTGTCAGTGGAGTGCCTGGGAGTCTCAGAGGTGTGCCTGGGGTATCAGAGGTGTAACTGGGAATATCGGAGGTGTACCTGGGAATATCGGAGGTGTACCTGGGAGTGTCAGAGGTGTGCCTGGCAGTGTCAGAGGTGTGCCTGGGAGTGTCAGAGATGTGCCTGGGAGTGTGAGAGGTCTGTCTGGGGTGACGGACGTGTGCCTGGGAGTGTCAGAGGTGTACCAGGGAAGGTCAGTGGTGCTTGGGGTGTCAGAGGTGTGCCTGGGTGTCAGAGGTGTACTTGGAGTGTCAGAGGTGTACCTGGGTGTCAGAGGTGTGCCTGGGGTGCAAAGGTGTGCCTGGGGTGAGAGAAGTGTGCCGAGTGTCAGGTGTGCCTGGTGGTGTCAGCGGTTTACCTCAGGAGTGTGAGGAGTGTGCCAGGTAATGTCAGTGGAATACCTAGGTGTCAAGTGTGCGAGTGTCAGAGGTGTACCTGGGAGTGGTCAGAGGTGTACCTGGGAGTGTCAAGGTGTGCCTGGGGAGTGTGAGAGGTGTGCCTGGGGAGAGTGAGAGGTGTGCCTGGGAGTGTCAGAGGTGTGCCTGGGGTGACAGCGGTGTGCCTGGGGGTGTCGGAGGTGTGCCTGGGGTGTGAGGTGTGCCTGGGGAGTGTCGGCTGTGTGCTGGGGAGTGTCGGAGGTGTGCCTGGGAGTGTCAGGGTGTGCCCAGGGGTGTCAGGAGGTGTGCCTGGGGTGTCAGCAGGTGTGCCTGGGGTGTCTGGGG
The DNA here is from genome assembly GCF_018991925.1 of Homarus americanus. Classification (NCBI taxonomy): domain Eukaryota; kingdom Metazoa; phylum Arthropoda; class Malacostraca; order Decapoda; family Nephropidae; genus Homarus; species Homarus americanus. The sequence continues at coordinate 63,734 of NW_024757420.1, read as the reverse complement.
TGTGCATGGGGAGTGTCAGAGGTGTGCCTGGGAGTGTCAGAGGTGCACTTGGGAGTGTCAGAGGTGCACCTTGGATTGTCTGAGGTGAACCTGGGGTGACAGCGGTGTGCCTGGGGTGTCGGAGGTGTGCTGCGGAGTGTGAGAAGTGTGCCTGGGGTGTCAGCTGTGTGCCTGGGAGTGTTGGAGGTGTACCTGGCAGTGTCAGGGTGTGCCTTGGGTGTCAGAGGTGTGCCTGGGGTGTCAGGGAGGTGCCTGGGGTGCCAAAGGTGTACCTGGGAGTGGAGAAGTGTGCCTGGGGTGTCGGAGGTGTACCTGGGAGGTGTCGGAGGTGTGCCTGGTGGTGTCAGCGGTTTACCTCCAGGTGTGAGAGGTGTGCCAGGTATGTCAGTGGAATACCTAGGAGTGTCAAGGTGTACCTGGGAATGTCAGAGGTGTGCCTGGGAGTGTCAGAGGTGTGCCTGGGGGTGTCAAAGGTGTGCCTGGGGAGTGTGAGAGGTGGGTGTACCTGGGAGCAAGTCAGAGGTGTACCTGGAGTGACACAGAAGTAGGTACCTGGGGAGTGTCGGAGGTGTGACCTGGGAGGTGAGAAGTGCACCTGGGAGTGTCGGCTGTAAAATCTGGGAGTGTCGAGGGTGTACCTGGGAGGCCAGAGGTGCACTTGGGAGGCCGAGGTGTACCTGGGAGGCCATGGTGTACCTGGCAGAGTGTCTGAGGTGCACATGGGAGCAAGTCAGAGTGTGTGCCTAGGAGGCCGGGGAGGCACTTAGAGTGCCAGAGGTGCACCTTGGATTGTCTGAGGTGAACCTGGGAGGACAGCGGTGTATCACCTGGGAGCAAGCCGGAGGTGTACCTGGGAGCAGGAGAAGTGCACCTGGGAGGCTGGCCAGGCACCTGGGAGGTTGGAGGTGCACCTGGCAGCAGCCTGAGGTGTACCTGGCAGCAAGTTCTTGAGGCAACTGGAAAAGTCAGTGTGTATCTGGGAGCACAATGTGCACCTGGGGAGCAAGTTAGAAGTGTATCAGGAGCAACAGCGAGCACCCAGGAGTGTCAGAGGCCTGGGAGTGTCAGAGGGTGTACTTGGGATTTCAGAGGTGTACCTTGGCGGAAAAAAAGTCAGATGTGTACCCAGAGTGTCTGAGGTGTACCAGAGTGTCTGAGGTGTACCTCGGAGTGAGAAACCAGGAAGTGAAAGAGGTGCACTTGGGAGTGCTGGAGGTGTGGCCAGGAGCAGCCTGAGGTGTACCTGGGAGTGTCAGATGTACCAGGAGTGTCGAGGAATACCTAGGAGTGCTGAGGTGTACCCAGGAGGCCAGAGGCACGAGGAGTGTGAGGTACCTGGGAGTGCCGGAGTTGAAATGGGAGCGGAGGTGCACTGGGAGGTGAGAAGTGCATCAGAGTAAGCCGGAGGCACCTGGGAGGCCGGAGTGTGTAACTGGGAGTGTCAGAGGTATTTGGGGAGTGTCAGCGGTGGGCCTTGGGAGTGTCACTGGGGCAGTACCTGGGAGTGTCTGAGGCACCTGGGAGTGTCAGGAGGTGTGCCTGGGAGTGTCAGAGGTGCACTTGGGACTGTCAGAGGCACTTTGAGTGCCTGAGGCCTGGGAGTGTCTGGACGGGCACATGGCAGTGCCTGAGGTACCTGGCAGTGCTCTGGAGGTGCACCTGGAAAAGCCTGGAGAGGTGTAACTGGCAGTGTGAGCGTGTGTACCTGGAGTGTTACCAGCACCTGGGAGTAAGCTTAGGGAATGAGGGAGGACAGAGAGTACTCTTAGGGAGTATCAGAGGTGTACCTGGGAGTGCTGGGGAGGTACCAGGAAGTGTTGAGGTGTGCCTGGGAGGTTGGGAGAAAATGGGGAGGTCAGAAGTGTACCTGGGAGCAGCAGAGATGAGCCTGAGTAAGTCGGACGTGTACCTGGGAGTGTCAGAGGTGTACGAGGGATTGTCAGTGGAGCACCCTGGGAGCATGAGGTACCTGGAAGGTCGGAGGTGTACCTGAGAGTGTCAGAGGTGGTACTTTGGGAGTGTCAGAGGTACTCTGGGAGTGGCCGGGGCGATGCACCTGGGAGTATCGGAGGGCACCAGGAGTGTCAGAGGCACCTGGGAGTATCAGGGAGGCACCAGAGTGTCAGGAGGCGTGCACCAGGGGAGGCCAGTGAGTACCTGGGAGCAAGTCAGGAGGTACCAGGGAGCAAGTCAGAGAATGAAGTGCTCGGGGAGGTGTACCTGGGAGTGTCAGAGGTGTGGCCTAGGAGCACGGGAGGTTTACCTGGGAGTGCTGGGAGTTGTACCTGGGAGCAAGCCGTGGAGGTGACCTGGGAGTGCCAGAGGTGTACCTGGGAGTATCAGAGGTGTACTCTGGGAGGCCAGAGGGCCTGGGAAAGCTGGCATACCAGGAGGCTGGTGTGGGGAAGAACACCAGAAAGCCAAAGGTGTAACTGGAGTATCGGGAGGTACTCCAGAATATCGGTGTACTCAAGAGCATCGGAGGTGAAACCAGGGAGGCCAGAGGTACCTGGGAGTCTCAGAGGTGAAACAGGGAGGCCAGAGGAGTACCTGGGAGGCTGGGGAGGTGGCACCTGGGAGTATCGGGAGGTGTACCTGGGAGGTCGTGGAGGTGTACCTGGAGCAAGTCAGAGGTGTACCAGGGGAGTATCAGAGGCATACCTGGGAGTGTCAGGAGGTGTACCTGGTAGTGTCAGGGGTGTAACTGGGAAAGCCCCGGAAAGCACAATGTAAGAGGTGTACCAGGGAGGCCAGTGAGGCCTGGGAGTCTCAAAGGTGTACCTGGGAGTATCAGAGGTAACTGGGAATAATGGGAGGTGTGGCCTGGGAGGTGTACCTGGAGCAAGCCAGAGGTGTGGCCTGGCAGTGTCAGAGAGTGTACCTGGGAGTGCCACAGAGATGCCTGGGAGTGGGAGAGGTCTGGTCTGAGAGTGACGGACGGTACCTGGGAGTGTCAGAGGTGTACTCAGGAATGTCAGGTGAGCACTTGGGAGCCAGAGGCACCTGGGAGGTCAGAGGTGCACCTGGAGTGTCAGAGGTGTACCTGGGAGTGTCAGGAGGTGCACTGGGAGTGCCAAAGGTGTACTCTGGGAGGAGAGAAGGGTACATGGGAGGTGGGAGGTGTACCTGGGAGTGTCGGAGGTACCTGAGAAAAGCTGGGGTGGTGTACCAGAGGAGAGGTGTACCAGGGAATGTTGGGTGAGTACCCAGGGGAGTGTCAAAGGTGTACCTGGGAGGCCAGGAGGTGTACCTGGGAGGCCAGAGGCACTCAGAGCAAGCTGGGGAAGGTACCTGGGAGTGTGAGAGGGCACTGGGAGAGTGAGAGAGGTACCTGGGAGGTTGGGAGGTGCACCTGGGAGTGACATGGTGTACCTGGGAGTGTCGGAGGTACCTGGGAGTGGGAGAAGGCACCTGGGAGTGTCGGCTGCACCTGGGAGACCTGGGAGGTCGGAGGTGTACCTGGGAGTGTCAGAGGTGCACTTGGGAGTGTCAGAGGTGACCTGGGAGTGTCAGGAGGTACCTGGGAGTGTCTGAGGTGTACATGGGAGTGTCAGAGGTGTGCCTAGGTGTCAGAGGCACTTGGAGTGTCTGAGGTGCACCTTGGAGGTCTGAGGTGTACCTGGGAGTGTCTGAGTGCACTGGCAGGTGAGGTACCTGGCAGTGTCTGAGGTGTACCTGGCAGTGTCATGGTGTACCTGGGAGGTCGGCGATGCACCTGGGAGTACCGGAGGTGTACCTGGGAGTGTCAGAGGTGCCTGGGAGATCAGGAGGTGTACATGTGAGTGTCAGAGGTACCTGGGAGTGTCAGCGGTGAAACTGGGAGTCTCTGATAGAACTGAATGTAAGAGGTACCAGGAGTGTTGGGTGAGCACGGGAGTCTCAAAGGTGTATCCTGGGAGTATCAGAGGTGAACTGGGAATATCGGAGGTGTACCTGGGAATATCGGAGGTACCTGGAGTGTCAGAGGTGTACTGGCAGTGTCAGAGGTGTACCTGGGTGTGAGAGATGTGCCTGGGAGTGTCAGAGGTCTATCTGGGAGCAAGCGTGTACTGGGAGTCAGAGGTGTACCAGGGAATGTTAATGGAGTACTGGGAGTGTCAGAGGTGAACTGGGAGTGTCAGAGGTGTACCTTGAGTGTCAGAGGTGTACCTGGGGGTGTCAGAGGTGTACCTGGGAGGTGTCAGAGGTGTACCTGGGAGGTGGAGAAGTGTACCTGGGAGTGCCGGAGGTGTACCTGGGGTGTCTGAGGTACCTGGCAGTGTCTGAGGTGTACTCAGTGTCTGAGGTACACCTGGCAGTGTCAGCGTGTACCTGGGAGAGTCAGAGGTACCAGGAATGTCAGTGGAGGACCTGGGAGTGTCAGGTGTACCTGGGAGTGTGAGAGGTGTACCTGGAGGTCAGAGGAGGTGTACCTGGGAGTGCAGAGGTACCTGGGAGTGACAAGTGGTACCTGGGAGTGTCGGAGGTGGGCCTGGGAGGTGGAGAAGTGTACCTGGGAGTGTCGGCTGTGTACCTGGGGAGTGTCGGAGGTGTACCTGGGAGTGGCAGAGGTGTACGGAGGTCAGAGGTGTACCTGGGAGTGTCAGCGGTGTACCTGGGAGGTCTGGGAGGCACCTGGGAGGTCAGAGGTGTGCCTGGGAGTGTCAGAGGTGCACGTGGGAGTGCAGAGGTGCACTTTGGAGTGTCTGAGGTACCTGGGAGTGTCTGACGTGTACGTGGCAGTGTCTGAGGTGTGTACCTGGCAGTGTCTGAGGTGTACCTGGCAGCAGTCGGTGTAACTGGCAGTGTGAGCGGTGTACCTGGGAGGTCAGCGGTGCACCTGGGGAGTGTTAGAGGTGAATTAGGAGTGACAGAGGAGCACCAGGGAGGCAGAGGTGTACCTGGGAGTGTCAGAGGTGTACCTGGGAGTGTCAGAGGTACCTCGGAGTTTCAGAGGTGGCACCTGGGAATGTCAGGTGTACCTGGGAGTGTCAGAGGTGTACCTGGGAGTGTCAGAGGTGTGCCTGGGGTGTCAGAGGTGCACTTGGGAGTGTCAGAGGTGTTCTTAGGAGTGTCAGCGGTACCTGGGAGTGTCTGAGGTGTACCTGGAGTGTCAGAGGTACCTGTGAGTGTCAGAGGTGTACCTGCAAGTGTCAGAGGTGTACCTGGGAGTGTCGGATTTGTACCTGGGAGGTCGGAGGGGACCTGGGAGTGTCAGAGGTGTACCTGGTAGTATCAGAGGTGTACCTGGGAGTGTCAGAGGTACCTGGGAACGTCAGAGGTATACCAGGGATTGTCAGTGAAGTACCTGGGTGTCTCAAAGGTGTACCTGGGAGTATCGGAGGTGTACCGGGAATATTGAGGTACCTGGAATGGAGGTGTACCAGAGAGTGTCAGAGGTGTACCGAGGAGTCTCAGAGGTGAACCAGGGAGTGTCAGAGTAGTACCTGGGAGTGTCAGATGTGTACCTGGGAGTATCGGAGGTGTACCTGGGAGTATCAGAGGTGTACCTGGGAGGTCAGAGGTGTACCTGGGAGTATCAGAGGTACCTGGGAGTGTCGAGAGGTGTAACTGGGAGTATCAAGGGTGTAACTGGGAGTGTCGGAGGTGTAACTGAATGTCAGAGGTGTACCAGGAGTGTCAGTGGCGTACCTGGGAGTCTCAAAGGTGTACCTGAGAGTATCAGAGGTGCCTGGGAATACTGGAGGTGTACATCGGATATGTACCTAGGAGTGTCAGAGGTGTCCCTGGGAGTGTCGGAGGTACCTGGAGTGTCACAGGAGACCTGGGATTGCAGAGGTGTACCTGGCATTGTCAGAGGTGTACCTGGGAGGTCAGAGGTGTACCAGGATGTCAGAGGAATACCTAGGAGTGTCAGAGGTGTACCTGGGAGTGTCTGAGGTGTGCCTGGGAGTGTCTGAGGTACCTGGGAGTGTCTGAGGTGTACCTGGCAGTGTCTGGAGGTACCGGCAGTGTCAGCGGTGTACCTGGGAGTGTCACGATGCACCTGGGAGTATCGGAGGTGTACCTGGGAGGTCAGAGGTGTACCTGGGAGTATCAGAGGTACCTGGAGTGTCAGGAGGTGTACCTGGGAGTGCCAAAGGTACCTGGGAGGAGAGAAGTGTACCTGGGAGTGTCGGAGGTGTACCTGGAGTGTTGAGGTACCTGGTAGTGTCAGCGGTTTACCCGGAGTGTGAGAGGTACCAGGAATGTCAGTGGAGCACCAGGAGTGTCAGGTGTACCTGGGAGTGTCAGAGGTGTACCTGGGAGGTCAGAGGGTACCTGGGAGCAAAGTACCTGGGAGTGTGAGAGGGAGTGTGAGAGGTGTGCCTGGGGAGAGTGAGAGAGGTGCACCTGGAGTGTCAGGAGGTGTACCCGGGAGTGACAGCGAAACCTGGGAGTGTCGGAGGTGTACCTGGGAGTGTGAGAAGTGTACCTGGGAGGCCGGCTGTGCACTCTGGGAGGCGTCGGAGGTGGTACCTGGGAGTGCTGGGAGGTGTACTGGGAGTGTCAGAGGTGCAACACCTGGGAGTGTCAGCGGTACCTGGGAGTGTTCGAGGTGTAACATGGGAGTGTCAGAGGTGTGCCTAGGGAGTGCTGAGTGCACTGAGTGTCAGAGGTGCACCTGATTGTCTGGAGGTGAACCTGGGGAGTGACAAAGGGTACCTGGGAGCCGGAGGTGTACCCAGAGTGTGTGAGAAGGTACCTGGGGAGTCTCAGCTGTGTACCTGGGAGTGTTGGAGGTGTACCTGGCAGTGTCTGAGTGTACCTGGCAGCACTGGGAGGTGTAACTGGCAGGCTCAGTGGTGTATCTGGGAGTGTCAGCGGTGCACCTGGGAGCAGCCAGAAGTGTATCAGGGAGCAACAAAGGAGTACCTAGAGTGTCAGGGAGGTTACCTGGGAGGCCAATGTGAGGTACTTGGGATTTTTCAGAGGTACCTGGCAGTGTCAGATGTGTACCTTGGAGTGTCTGAGGCACAGAGTGTCTGAGGTGCACTGGAGTGTCAAGGGAGTGACCAGGGAGTGAAAGAGGTACCTGGGAGTGTCAGAGGTGTACCAGGGAGTGTCTGGAGGTGTACCTGGGAGCAAGCCAGAGATGTACCAGGAGGTCGGAGGAATACCTAGGAGGAGGTGTACCTGGGAGTGTCAGAGGTGCACCTAGGGAGTGTGGAGAAGTGCACCTGGGAGCAATGGGAGCTGTACCTGGAGCAAGTCGGAGGTGCACTGGGAGCAGGAGAAGGGGCCTGGGAGCAGCCGGAGGTGCACCTGGGAGCAGCCGGAGGTGCACTGGGAGCAAGTCAGAGGTGTATTTGGGAGTGTCATGGTACTCTTGGGAGTGTCAGCGGTGTACCTGGGAGTGTCTGAGGCGTACCTGGGAGGCGGAGGTGCCTGGGAGGCTGCAGGTGCACTTAACTGTCAGAGGCACTTTGGAGTGTCTGAGGTGTACCTGGGAGTGTCTGACGTGTACATGCAGTGTCTGAGGTGTACCTGGCAGTAAGCCTGAGGTGTACCTGGCAGTGCCTGAGGTAACTGGCAGTGTGAGCGGTGTACCTGGGAGGTGTCACTGGTGCACCTGGGAGTAAGCCAGGAATGAGAGGGAGTGACAGAGGAGCACTCCAGGAGTGCTGGGAGGTGTACCTGGGAGTGTCAGGAGGTGTAACCAGGAAGTGTCAGAGATTTACCTGGGAGTGTCAGAGGTGCACCTGGGAGTGTCAGAAGTGTACCTGGGAGCAAGTCAGAGATGTATCTGGGAGCCGGACGGGTACCAAGTGTCAGAGGTGTACGAGGGATTGTCAGTGAGTACCTGGAGTGTCAGAGGTGTACCTGGAAGTGTCGGAGGTGTACCTGCGAGAGTGTCGGGGGAGGTGTACTTGGGAGTGTCAGAGGTGTACCTGGGAGTGTCAGCGATGCACCTGGGAGTATCGGAGGCACCTGCGAGTGTCGGGGAGGTGTACCTGGGAGCATCAGAGAGGCCCAGAGCACAGAGGCGCACTCAGGGAGTGTCAGGAGTAACGGGAGTGTCAGAGGTAACGAGAGTGTCAGGAGGAATACTTCCAGGAGTGTCAGAGGTACCTGGGAGTGTCAGAGGTGCAACCTAGAGTATCGGAGGCAGCCACCTGGGGAGTGCTCAGAGCACCTTGGGAGTGCTTGAGGCGGACCTGGGAGTGCCAGAGGTGTACCTGGGAGCATCAGGAGGTGTACCTGGGGAGTGTCAGAGGTACCTGGAAAGTCAGAGGTACACCAGGGGAGTGTCAGTGAAGCAATTTAGGAGTATCGGGAGGTGTACCTGGGAATATCGGGAGGTGTACTGGGTATATCGGAGGTGAAACCAGGGAGTGCCAGAGGTGTACCTGGAGTCTCAGAGGTGAAACAGGGAGGCCAGAGGAGTACCTGGGAGTGCTGAGGTGGGCCTGGGAGACGGGAGGTGTACCTGGAGTACGGGAGGTACCTGGGAGGCTGGGAGGTGTACCAGGGAGTATCAGAGGCATACCTGGGAGTGTTGGGAGGCACCTGGGAGCAAGTCAGGGGTGTAATCAGACCTCGGAGTGTGTTACTGGGAATGTAAGAGGTGCACCAGGAGTGTCAGTGAGCACCTGGGAGAGTCTCAAAGGTGTACCTGGAAGTATCAGAGGTGTAATGGGAATATCGGAGGTGTACCTGGGAATATCGGAGGTGTACCTGGGAGTGTCAGAGGTGCACCTGGCAGTGTCAGAGGTGTACCTGGGAGCAAGTCAGAGATGTGCTGCTCTGGGAGTGTGGAGAGAGGTCTGTCTGAGAGTGACGGACGTGTACCTGGGAGTGTCAGGAGAGGTACCAGGAATGTCAGGTGAGCATTTCTGGGAGGTTGGGGTGTACCTGGGAGTGTCAGAGGTACCTGGAGGTCAGAGGTACCTGGGAGGTCAGAGGTACCTGGGAGGCCAAAGGTGTACCTGGGGAGTGAGAGAAGTGTACATGGGAGTGTCGAGGTGTAACGGGAATGTCGGAGGTGTACCTGGTAGTGTCAGCGGTGTACCTCGGGAGGTGAGAGGTGCACCAGGGAATGTTGCACGGAATGGCCCAGGGAGTGCCGGGGCAAAAAACCTGGAGTTGAGAGGTACCTGGAGATGTGGAGAGGTGTACCTGGGAGTGTCAAAGGTGTACCTGGGAGGAGAGGTGTACCTGGGAGAGAGAGGTACCTGGGAGTGTCGGGAGGTGTACCTGAGGACAGGCAGCCTGGGAGTGTCGGAGGTGTACCTGGGAGTGTGGAGAGAAGTGTACCTGGGAGTGTCGGCTGGGTACCTGGGAGGTCGGAGGTGGTACCTGCAGAGTGTCAGAGGTGTACTTGGGAGTGTCAGAGGTGTACTTGGGAGTGTCGGGGCGGTGTACCTGGGAGTGTCTGGAGGCACACAGAGTGTCAGGAGGTGTGCCTAGGAGTGCTCAGAGGCACTTGGGAGGTCAGAGGTGCACCTGGATTGCTCCGAGTGTGAACTCTGGAGTGACAGCGGTGTACCTGGGAGTGTCGGAGGTACCTGGGGAGTGTGAGAAGTGTACCTGGGAGGCTGCTGTACCTGGAGCTGGAGGTGTACCTGGCAGTGTTTGAAATGCCTGAGGTGTAACTGGCAGTGCTGCAGTGTATCTGGGAGCCAAGGCGGTGCACCTTGGGAGCAGTTAGAGGTGTATCAGGAATAACAAAGGAGGAATTTCAGGAGTGTCAGAGGTTTACCTGGGAGTGTCAGAAGGTAATGGGATTGTCAGAGGTGTACCTGGCAGTGTCAGATGTGCACCTGGGAGCAAGTCTGAGGTGTACTGTAGAGTGTCTGAGGTGCACCCTGAGTGTCAAGGGAGCAACCAGGAGTGAAAGAGATGTACCTGGGAGTGTCAGAGGAGGCACCAGGAGTGTCTGAGGTTTACCTGGGAGGCCAGAGAGATGTACCAGGGAGGCGTCAGGAGAGAATACCTAGGAGGCCAGGAGGGCACCTGGGAGTGTCAGGAGGTGTACCTAGGAGTGGAGAAGTGTACCTGGAGCAAGTCGGAGTTGTACCTGGGAGCAGTCGGGAGGTGTACCTGGGAGTGTGAGAAGTGTACCAGAGTGTCGGAGGTGCACCTGGGAGTGTCGGAGGTGTACCTGGGAGCAAGTCAGAGGTGTATTTGGGAGTGTCAAAGGTATTCTTGGGAGTGTCATGGTGTACCTGGGAGTGTTCGAGGTGTACCTGGGGAGGCCAGAGGTGTGCCTGGGAGTGTCTGAGGTGCACCTGGAGCGTCTGACGTGTTACGGCAGTGTCTGGAGGTGTAACTGGCAGCAGAAAGCGGTGTACCTGGGAGTGTCACCGGTGCACCTGGGAGCAGCCAGGGGAATGGGAGTGAGGACAGAGAGCACCTAGGAGTGTCAGAGAGGGTGTACCTGGGAGTGTTGGCCAGGTGTACCCGGAAGCCGAGGTACCTGGGAGTGCTGGGAGGTGTGGCCTGGGAGGTCAGGAAGTGTACCTGGGAGGCTGGGAGATGCTGGGGAGCAAGCCGGACGCGGTACCTGGGAGTGTCAGGAGGTGTACGAGGGATTGTCAGTGGAGCACCTGGGAGTGTGAGGTACCTGAAGTGTCGGAGGTGTACCTGAGAGAGCCAGAGGTACTTGGGAGTGTCAGAGGTGTACCTGGGAGGTCATGGTACCTGGGAGTGTCTGAGGTGGCACCTGGGAGTGTCAGAGGTGCCTGGGAGTCAAGGTGCACCTGGGAGGCGTCAGGAGGTGCACCTTTGGAGCGTTCAGGTGTGTCATGGGAGTGTCTGAGGCACTGGCAGTGTAAGTGGAGGTGTACCTGAGCCTGGTGTGTCTGAGGTACCTGGCAGTGCTGGGGGCAGTGCACCTGGGAGTGTCAGTGATGCACCTGGGAGCACGGAGTGCACCTGGGAGTGTCAGAGGTGTACCTGGGAGTATCAGAGGCGTACCTGTGAGTGCCAGAGGTGTACCTGGGAGCAGCAAGGCGTAGTAACTGGGAGTTCCCGAGCTAACTGGGAATGTAAGAGGTACCAGGGAGTGTCAGTGAGTACCTGGGAGCCCCAAAGGTGTACCTGGAGTATCAGAGGTAACTGGGAATATCGGAGGTGTACCTGGGAATATCGGAGGTGTACCTGGGAGTGTCAGAGGTGCACCTGGGAGTGTTAGAGGTGTATCAGGGAGTGACAAAGGAGTACCTAGGAGTGTCAGAGGTTTACCTGGGAGTGTCAGAGGTGTACTTGGGATTGTCAGAGGTGTACCTGGCAGTGTCAGATGTGTACCTGGGAGTGTCAGAGGAGAACCAGGGAGTGTAAGAGGTGTACCTGGCAGGGAGAACCAAGGACCTGTGAGTGTCAGAGGTGTACCTGGGAGTGTCAGAGGTGTACCTGGGAGTGTCTGAGGTGTACCTGGGAGTGTCAGAAGTGTACCTGGAGTGTCGGACCTGGGGTGTCGGAGGAGGTGTACCTGGGAGTGTCGGAGGTGTACCTGGGAGTGTCGGAGGTGTATCTGGGAGTGTCAGAGGTGTATTGGGAGTGTCAGCGGTGTTCTTGGGAGTGTCAGAGGTGTACCTGTGGAGTGTCAGAGGTGTACCTGCAAGTGTCAGAGGTGTACCTGGGAGTGTCGGATTTGTACCTGGGAGTGTCGGAGGCGGACCTGGGAGTGTCAGAGGTGTACCTGGTAGTATCAGAGGTGTACCTGGGAGTGTCAGAGGTGTACCTGGGAACGTCAGAGGTATACCAGGGATTGTCAGTGAAGTACCTGGGTGTCTCAAAGGTGTACCTGGGAGTATCGGAGGTGTACCTGGGAATATTGGAGGTGTACCTGGGAATATCGGAGGTGTACCAGAGAGTGTCAGAGGTGTACCGAGGAGTCTCAGAGGTGAACCAGGGAGTGTCAGAGTAGTACCTGGGAGTGTCAGATGTGTACCTGGGAGTATCGGAGGTGTACCTGGGAGTATCAGAGGTGTACCTGGGAGTGTCAGAGGTGTACCTGGGAGTATCAGAGGTGTACCTGGGAGTGTCAGAGGTGTACCTGGGAGTGTCAAGGGTGTAACTGGGAGTGTCGGAGGTGTAACTGGGAATGTCAGAGGTGTACCAGGGAGTGTCAGTGGCGTACCTGGGAGTCTCAAAGGTGTACCTGAGAGTATCAGAGGTGTACCTGGGAATATTGGAGGTGTACCTGGGAATATCGGAGATGTACCAGAGTGTCAGAGGTGTCCCTGGGAGTGTCGGAGGTGTACTCGGGAGTGCCACAGGAGCACCTGGGATTGTCAGAGGTGTACCTGGCATTGTCAGAGGTGTACCTGGGAGCTCAGAGGTGTACCAGGAGGTCAGAGGAATTCCCAGAGTGTCAGAGGTGTACCTGGGAGTGTTCAAGGTACCTGGGAGTGTCTGAGGTGTACCTGGCAGTGTACGAGGTGCACCTGGCAGTGTCTGAGGTGTACCTGGCAGTGTCAGCGGTGTACCTGGGAGTGTCAGATGCACCTGGGAGTATCGGAGGTGACCTGGGAGTGTCAGAGGTGCACCTGGGAGCATCAGAGGTACCTGTGAGTGCTCGGAGAGGTACCTGGGAGATGTCAGGTGTAACTGGGAGTCTCGGAGTTGTAACTGGGAATGTAAGAGGTACCAGGGAGGTCAGTGGGAGTACCTGGGAGTTCTGTGTACCTGGGAGTATCAGAGGTAACTGGGAATATCGGAGGTGTACCTGGGAACACCGGAGGTGTACCTGGGAGTCAGAGGTGTACCTGGCAGTGTCAGAGGTGTACCTGGGAGGCCAGAGATGCCTGGGAGTGTGAGAGGTCTGTCTGAGAGTGACGGACGTGTACCTGGGAGGCTGGCAGAGGTGTACCCAGGGAATGTCATTGAGTACCTGGGAGTGTCAGAGGTGGTACCTGTGGAGTGTCAGAGGTGTACCTGCAAGTGTCAGAGGTGTACCTGGGAGCAAGTGGATTTGTACCTGGGAGTGTCGGGAGGTGACCTGGGAGGTCAGAGGTGTACCTGGTAGTATCAGAGGTACCTGGAGTGTCAGAGGTGTACCTGGGAAACGCAGAGGTATACCAGGGATTGTCAGTGAAGTACCTGGGTGTCTCAAAGGTGTACCTGGGAGTATCGGAGGTGTACCTGGGAATATTGGAGGTGTACCTGGGAATAGGAGGTATACAGAGAGTGTCAGAGGTACTGAGGAGTCTCAGAGGTGAACCAGGGAGTGTCAGAGTAGTACCTGGGAGTGTCAGATGTGTACCTGGGAGCATCGGAGGTGTACCTGGAGTATCAGAGGTGTACCTGGGAGTGTCAGAGGTAACCTGGGAGCATCAGAGGTGCACCTGGGAGTGTCAGAGGGTAACTGGGAGGCCAAGGGTGCAACTGGGAGTGTCGGAGGTGTAATCGGAATGTCAGAGGTGTACCAGGAGTGTCAGGTGGCGTACCTGGGAGTCCCAAAGGTGTACCTGAGAGATCAGAGGTGTACCTGGGAATATTGAGGTGCCTGGGAATATCGGAGATGTACCTAGGAGCAGAGGTGTCCTGGGAGTGTCGGAGGTACCTGGGAGTGTCACAGGAGTACCTGGGATTGTCAGAGTGTACCTGGCATTGTCAGAGGTGTACCTGGGAGGTCAGAGGTGCACCAGGAGTGTCAGAGGAATACCTAGGAGTGTCAGAGGTGTACCTGGGAGTGTCTGAGGTACCTGGGAGTGTCTGAGGTGTACCTGGCAGTGCATGAGGTGTACCTGGCAGTGTCTGAGGTGTACCTGGCAACACAGTGGGCCTGGAGTGTCAGCGATGCACCTGGGAAATGGAGGTACCTGGGAGCAGAGGTGCCTGGGAGTATCAGGAGGTGTACCCATGAGGTCAGAGGTGCTGACCTGGGAGGTTGGGCGGTGTAACTGGGAGTCTCGAGGAATTGCAAATGTAGGTGTACCAGGAGTGTCAGTGAGTACCTGGGAGTCTCAAAGGTACCTGGGAGTATGAGGTGTAACTGGGAACATCGGAGGTACCTGGGAATACCTGGGAGGTCAGAGGTGTGCCTGGCAGTGTCAGAGAGGCACTGGGAGGAATGGGAGTGTGAGAGGTCTGTCTGAGGAGGTGACGTGTACCTGGGAGTGTCAGAGGTGTACCAGGAATGCTGAGGGAGCACGGGATTGTCAGAGGTGCCGGGAGTGCCAGGAGGTGTACTGGGAGTGCAGAGGTGTACCTGGGAGTGTCAGAGGTGTACCTGGGAGGCAAAGGTGTACCTGGGAGTGAGAGAAGTTTACATGGGAGTGTCGGATTTACCTGGGAGTGTCGGAGGCGGGACCTGGGAGTGTCAGAGGTGTAACAGGTACCTGGAGTGTCAGAGGTGTACCTGGAATGTCAGAGGTATACCAGGGAGTGTCAGTGAAGCATTGGGAGTCCCAAAGGTGTACCTGGGAGCATCGGAGGTACCTGGGAATATTGGAGGTGTACCTGGGAATACGGAGGTGTACCAGAGAGTGTCAGAGGTGTACCTTGGAGTCTCAGAGGAACCAAGGAGGTGTGAAGAGTACCTGAGAGGCCAGACTGGAGGCCCGGAGGTACTGGCACGGAGAGGCCTGGGAGTGCTCGGAGGTGTACCTGGGAGCAGAGAGGTGCCTGGGAGAATGAAGTGCCTGGGAATATCGGAGGTGTACCTGGGAATATCGGAGGTGTACCTAGGAGTGTCAGAGGTGTCTCCTGGGAGTGTCGGAGGTGTACCTGGGAGAGTCACAGGAGTACCTGCGATTGTCAGAGGTGTACCTGGCAGTATCAGAGGTGTACCAGGATGTCAGAGGAATACCTAGGAGTGTCAGGTGTACCTGGGAGTGTCAGAGGTGACCTAGGAGTATCGGAGGTTTACCTGGGAATGTCGGAGTTGTACCTGAGTATTAGAGGTACCTGGAAGGTCAGAGGTGTACTTGGAATGTCAGAGGCATACTAGGAGTGTCAGTGAAGTACCTGGGAGTCTCAAAGGTGTACCTGGGAGTATCGGAGGTGGGACTCACGGAGGTACCCTGGAATATCGAGCAAAACCAGGGAGTGTCAGAGGTGTACCTGGGAGTCTCAGAGGAACCAGGAGGTCAGAGGAGTACCGGGAGTGTCAGAGGTGTACCTGGGAGCACGGGAGGTGTAACTGGGAATGTCAGAGGTACCAGGGAGCAGTGAGCACCTGGGAATGTCAGAGGTGTACCTGGGCATATCGGAGGTGTACCTGGGAGTGTCTGGGGTGTACCTGGCAGTGTCTGGAGGTACCTGGTAGTGTCAGGGTGTACCTGGGAGTGGCAAAGGTGTACCTGAGGTTAGAATTGTATCAGGAGGACAGAGGAGCAAAGGAGGTACCTGGGAGGAGAAGGCACTGGAGTGTCTGGGGTGCACCTGGGAGGTCAGCGGTGTACCTGGGAGTGTCTGAGGTGGACCTGGCAGTGTCTGAGGTGTACCTGGCAGTATCGGAGGTGTACCTGGGAGTGTCAGAGGTGTACCTGGGAGTATCAGAGGCGTACCTGGGAGTGTCAGGGGTGTAACTGGAAGTCTCGGAGGTGTAACTGGGAATGTCAGAGGTGTACCAGGGAGTGTCAGTGGAGTACCTGGGAGTCTCAAAGGTGTACCTGGGAGTATCAGAGGTATAACTGGGAATATCGGAGGTGTACCTGGGAATATCGGAGGTGTACCTGAGAGTGTCAGAGGTGTACCTGGGAGTGTCAAAGGTGTACCAGGGAGTGTCAGAGGAATACCTAGGAGTGTCAGAGGTGTACCTGGGAGTGTCAGAGGTGTACCTAGGAATATCGGAGGTTTACCTGGACGTGTCAGAGTTGTACCTGGGAGTGTCGGAGGCGGACCTAGGAGTGTCAGAGGTACCTGGGAGTATCAGAGGTGTACCTGGGAGTGTCAGAGGTGTACCTGGGAATGTCAGAGGTATACCAGGGAGTGTCAGTGAAGTAACTGGGAGTCTCAACGGTGTACCTGGGAGTATCGGAGGTGTACCTGGGAATATCGGAGGTGTACCTGGAAATATCGGAGGTGTACCAGGGAGTGTCAGAGGTGTACCTGGACGTCTCAGAGGTGAACCTGGGAGTGTCACAGGTACCTCGGATTTTCAGCGGTGTACCTGGCAGTGTCAGCGGTGCACCTGGGTGTGTTAGAGGTGTATCAGGGAGTGTCAGAGGTGTACCAGGGAGTGTCAGTGAAGTAACTGGGAGTCTCAAAGGTGTACCTGGGAGTATCGGAGGTGTACCTGGGAATATCGGGAGGCACCAGGGAGGGGTCAGTGGATACCTGGGAGTGTCTGAGGTGTACCTGGGAGTGTCGGAGGTGTACCTGGGAGTGTCTGAGGTGTACCTGGAAGTGTCTGAGGTGTAACCTGGGAGTGTCAGTGGTGTACCTGAGAGTGTCGGAGGTGTACCTAGGAGTATCGGAGGTGTACCTAGGAGTGTCTGAGGTGTACCTGGCAGTGTCAGCGGTGTTCCTGGGCGTGTCAGTGGTGCACCTGGGAGTGTCAGATGTATACCTGGGAGTATCAGAGGTGTAACTGGGAGTGTCTGAGGTGTACCTGGGAGTGTCGGAGGTGGCACCTGGGAGTGTCGGAGGTGTACATGGGAGTGTAAGAAGGTACCTGGGAGTGTCGGAGGTGTACCTGGGAGTGTCGGAGGTGCACCTGGGAGGTCAGGAGGTGTTCTAGGAGGTCAGGAGGTGCACCTGGGAGTGTCAAGGCAATCTGGGAGGTCTGAGGCACATGGGAGTGAAAGGTGTGCCTGGGAGTGTCAGAGGTGCACTTGGGAGTGTCTGAGGTGGACCTGGCAGTGTCTGAGGTGTACCTGGCAGTATCGGAGGTGTACCTGGAAGTGTCAGAGGTGTACCTGGGAGTATCAGAGGAGTACCTGGGAGTGTCAGAGGTGTTCCTGGGAGTGTCAGGGGTGTAACTGGAAGTCTCGGAGTTGTAACTGGGAATGTCAGAGGTGTACCATGGAGTGTCAGTGGAGTACCTGGGAGTCTCAAAGGTGTTCCTGGGAGTATCAGAGGTGTACCTGGGAGTGTCAGAGGTGTACCTGGGGAATGTCAGAGGTATACTTGAGGGAGTGTCTGTGGTGTACATGGGGTGTCAGAGGGTGTGCCTGGGAGTGTCAGAGGTGTGCCTGGGGTGTCAGAGGTGACACCTGGGGTGTCAGGGGTGTACCTGGGGAGTGTCAGAGATGTGCCTGGGGAATTGTCAGAGGTGTATCTGGGAGTGTCGGACGTGTGCCTGGGAGGTGAGAAGTGCACCTGGGAGTGTCGGCTGTGTAACCTGGGAGTGTCGGAGGTGTACCCAGAGTACTGGGGATGTCAGAGGTGCACCTGGGAGTGTCAGCGGTGTACCTGGGAGTGTCTGAGGTGTACATGGGAGTGCTCAGAGGTGTGCCTAGGGAGTGTCAGAGGTGCACTTGGGAGTGTCAGAGGCACCTTGGATTGTCTGAGGTGAACCTGGGAGTGACAAGGGTGTACCTGGGAGTGTCGGAGGTGTACTGGAGTGTGAGAAGTGTGCACTGGAGTGTCAGCTGTGTACCTGGGAGGTTGGAGTGTACCTGGCAGTGTCTGAGGTGTACCTGGCAGTGTCTGAGGGGTGTAACTGGCAGTGTCATGGTGTATCTGGGAGTGTCAGCGGTGCACCTGGGAGTGCTAGGAAGGCATCAGGGAGTCAACGAGACCCAGGAGTGTCAGAGGTTTACCTGGGAGTGTCAGAGGTGTAATTTGGGATTTCAGAGGTGCACCTGGCAGTGTCAGATGTACCTGGGGTGAGGTCTGGAGGTGTGTACTGGAGTGTCTGAGGTGCACCTCGGAGGTCAAGGAACCAGGAGTGAAAAGAGGCACTGGGAGGGTCAGAGGTGTACCAGGGAGGCCTGAGGGTGCACCTGGGAGTGTCAGAGATGTACCAGGAGTGTCGAGGAATCCTTAGAGGTCGAGGTGTCTGGGAGGCTCAGATGTACCTGAGGAGTGTGAGAAGTGTACCTGGGAGTGTCGGAGTTGCACCTGGGAGGTCGTTGGAGGGGAGGCACTGCCGGGAGGTCGGAGGCACCTGGGAGGTCGGAGGTAACTGGGAGTGTCAGAGGTGTATTTGGGAGTGTCAGTGGTGGCTTCTGAGTTTATGCAACCTGGGAGGTCTGAGGTGCACCTGGGAGTGTCAGAGGTGTGCCTGGGAGGTCAGGAGGTGCAATTGGGACTGTCAGAGGTGCACTTGGTGTCTGAGGTGTACCTGGGAGTGTCTGACGTACATGGCAGTGTCTGAGGTGTACCTGGCAGTGTCTGAGGTGCAGTGTCTGAGGTGTAACATGGTGTGTGAGCGGTGTACCTGGGAGTGTCACCGGTGCACCTGGGAGTGTCAGGGGAATGAGGGAGTGACAGAGGAGTACCTAGGAGTGTCAGGAGGTGCACCTGGAGTGTCAGAGGTGTACCAGGAAGTGTCAGAGTGGTACCTGGGAGTGTCAGAGTGTACCTGGGAGGTCAGAAGGCAACCTGGGAGGCCTGAGATGTATCTGGGAGCGATGGACTGTACCTGGGAGTGTCAGAGGCATCGAGGGATCAGTGAGGTACCTGGAGGTCAGAGGTGTACCTGGAAGGGTCGGAGGTGCACCTGAGAGTGTCAGAGGTGTGCCCTTGGGAGGTCAGAGGTGTACCTGGGAGTGTCAGCGATGCACCTGGGAGCATCGGAGGTACCTGGGAGGTCAGAGGTACCTGGGAGCATCAGAGGTGTACCTTGGAGTGTCAGAGGCGTACCAGGGAGGTCAGTGGAGGTACCTGGGAGGCTCAGAGGTGTACCAGGGAGGTCAGAGGAATACCTAGAGGCGTGAGGTGTACCTGGGAGGCCAGAGGTACCTAGGAGTATCGGAGGTTTACCTGGGAGGCTCAGAGTTGTACCTGGGAGGTCGGAGGGCGTGACCTGGGAGTGCCTGGGAGGTGTACCTGGGAGCATCAGAGGTGCCCTGGGAGGTCAGAGGTGTACCTGGGAAAGTCAGAGGCATACCAGGGAGCGTCAGTGAAGCACCCAGGAGTCTCAAAGGTTAACTGGGAGCACGGAGGTCTGGGAACAATGGAGGTGTACCTGGCATCGGAGGTGAACCAGGGAGTGTCAGAGGTGCACCTGGGAGTCTCAGAGGTGAAACAGGGAGGCAGAGGAGTACCTGGGAGTGTCAGAGGTGCACCTGGGAGCACGAGGTGTACCTGGGAGTACCGGAGGTACCTGGGAGTGTCAGAGGTGTACCAGGAGTACATCAGGAGGCATACCTGGGAGTGCCAGAGGTAAACCTGGGAGTGTAGTGTAACTGGGAGTCTCGGAGGTGTTACTGGGAATGTAAGAGGTGTACCAGGAGTGTCAGTGAGCACCTGGGAGTCTCAAAGGTGTACCTGGGAGCATCAGAGGTGTAACAATATCTGGAAAGTGCACCTGGAATGGAGGTGTACCCTGGGAGGTCAGGAGGTGCAACCTGGCAGTGTCAGAGGTGCAATCTTGGCAGTGTCAGAGATGCCTGGGGAGTGTGAGAGGTCTGTCTGAGAGTGACGGACGGTACCTGGGAGGCCAGGGAGGTGTACCAGGGAATGTCAGTGGCACATGGGAGTGTCAGAGGTGCACCTGGGAGGTCAGAGGTGTGTACCTTGAGGTCAGAGGTGTACCTGGGAGGTCAGGAGGTGTACCTGGGAGTGCCAAAGGTGTACCTAAGGGAGTGAGAGGTGGCATGGGAGTGTCGGAGGTGTACCTGGAGTGTCGAGACCTGGAGCTCGGGGCGGTACCTCGGAGTGTCAGAGGTGTACCCTGGGAATGTCAGAGCACCCAGGAGCTGCACCTGGGAGGTCAGGAGGTAACCTGGGAGTGTCAGAGGTGCACCTGGGAGTGTCAAAGGTGCACCTGGGAGGAGAGGTAAACCTGGGAGGAGTGAGAGGGTCCTGGGAGGTCAGGAGGTGCACCTGGGAGGACAGCGGTGTACCTGGGAGTGTCGGAGGTGTCTGGGAGGTGAGAAGGTACCTGGGAGTTCTTGTGTACCTGGGAGTGCCGGAGGTGCACCTGGGAGTGTCAAAGGGGTGCAATTTGGGAGTCTCAGAGGTGTACCTGGGAGGTCAAGGTGACCTGGGAGTGCTGCTGAGGTGTACATGGGAGTGCAGGAGGTGTGCTCAGGAGGTCAGGGAGGTGCACTTGGGAGTGTCAGGAGGTGCACCTTGGATTGTCTGAGGTGAACCTGGGAGTGACAGCGGTACCTGGGAGGTCGGAGGTGTACCTGGAGTGTGGAGAAGGTACCTGGGAGTGTGAGCAGGCCTGGGAGTGTTGGAGGTGTACCTGGCAGTGTCTGAGGTACCTGGCAGTGTCTGAGGTGTAACTGGCAGCGTCAGTGGTGCATCTGGGAGTGTCAGCGGTGCACCCTGGGAGTGCAGAGGTGCATCAGGGAATAACAAAGGAGTACCTAGGAGTGTCAGAGGTTTACCTGGGAGCGTCAGAAGTGTACTTGGGATCAGAGGTCACCTGGCAGTGTCAGATGTGTACCTGGGGAGGTGACTGTGAGTGTCTGAGTGTACCTCGAGTGTCAAGGGAGCAGTGAAAGGATGTACCTAGGAGTGCCAGAGGAGTACCCAGGGAGGTCCTGAGGTTACCTGGGAGGCTCAGAGATGCACCAGGGAGTGTCAGAGGAATACCTAGGAGTGTCAGAGGTGCACCTGGGAGTGCCAGAGTCTGCATGAGAAGCAGGAGCCTGAGTTGTACCTGGGAGGTCGGAGGTGCACCTGGGAGGTGAGAAGTCTACCTGGGAGTGTCGGATGCCTGGGAGTGTCGGAGGTGTACCTGGGAGTGCTCAGAGGTGTATTTGGGAGTGCCCATGTCATGGGAGTGTCAGCGGTGTACCTGGGAGTGTCTGAGGTGTACCTGGGAGGTCAGAGGTGTGCCTGGGAGTGTCTGGAGGTGTACCTGGGAGTGTCTGACGTGTACATGGCAGTGTTCGAGGTGTACCTGGCAGTGTCTGAGGTGTACCTGGCAGTGTCTGAGGTGTAACTGGCAGTGTGAGCGGTGTACCTGGGAGTGTCCGGTGCACCGGGAGGTCAGGGGAATGAGGAGTGACAGAGGAGCACCCAGGAGTGTCAGGGTGCACCTGGGAGGCCAGAGAGGTGTACCCGGAAGCTGTCAGAGGTGTACCCGGGAGTAACAGGGCGCACCTGGGAGTGTCAGAAGGCACCTGGAGTCTCAGAGATGTATCTGGGAGGCCAGGACGCACTGGGAGTCAGAGGTGTACGAGGGATTGTCAGTGGAGTACCTGGGAGTGTGAGGAAAACCTGGAAGGTCGGAGGTGTACCTGAGAGTGTCCAGAGGTGTACTTGGGAGTGCTCAGAGGCACCTGGGAGTGCTCGGGTGGTGTACCTGGAAAGTGTCTGAGGTACCTGGGAGTGTCAGAGGTGTGCCTGGGAGTGCACTTGGAGGCCAGGAGGTGCAGCCTAGGAGTGTCTGAGGTGCACTGGGAGTGTCTGGAGTGCACCTGGCAGTGTATGAGAGTGTGCACCTGGAGCGTCAGAGGTGCACCTGGCAGTGTCAGGGCGTACCTGGGAGTGTCAGGATGCAACCTGGGATTATCGGAAAAAACCCTGGGAGTGTCAGAGGCACCTGGGATCATCAGATGTGCACCCAATGTGAAGCTGCCAGTTGCACCTGGGAGTGTCAGCGGTGTAAGGAGTCTCTGAGTTGCAACAGGAATGTAAGAGGTGTACCAGGAGTGTCAGTGGAGACCTGGGAGTTCCCAAAGGTGTACCTGGGAGTATCGAAGGTGTAATCTAGAACATCGGAGGTGTACCTGGGAATATCGGAGGTGCACCTGGGAGTGTCAGAGGTGCACCTGGCAGTGTCACAGGTGTACCTGGGAGTGCCTCAGAGATGTGCAAGAGTGTCACAGAGTTCATCTGGGAGTGTCGGACGTGCACCTGGGAGGTCAGGGTGTACCCAGGGAAATTTAGTGGAGCACTTGGGAGTGTCAGAGGTGTAACTGGGAGGCCAAGGTGTCTAGAGGTCAGAGGTGCACCCGGGAAGTCGAGTGCACCCTGGAGGTCAGAGGCGTCAAACCTGGGAGCGTGATAGGCTGCACCTGGGAGTGTCGGAGGGTAGCCGGAGGTGTCTGAGGTGCACCCTGGCAGTGTACAAGGTGTACCTGGCGTCTCTGAGGCCCAACCAGCAGTATCAGCAGTGTACCTAAGTGCCAGAGGCACTGAATGTCATCTGAGCACCTGGGAGTGCCAAAGGTGTACCTGGGAGTGTGAGAGGTGTACACTGGGAGTGTCAGAGGCACCTGGGAGTGTCAAAGGTGTACCTGGGAGTGACAGCGGTGCACCAAGATTGTCGGAGGTGTACCTAAGAATTGTGAAAGTGTACCTGGGAGGTCGGCTGTGCACCTGGGAGTGTCTGAGGCACCTGGGAGTGGCAGAGGTGCACCTGGGAGTCCAGAGACGTACCGGGAGGCCAGAGGGTGCGCCCTGGGAGTGTCAGAGGCACGTGGGAGTGTCAGAGGTGCACCCAGGATGTCTGAGGTGTACCCGGGGAGTGTCTGACGCAAGCATGGCAGTGTCTGGTGTACCTTGGCAGTGTCAGGTAAACAGTGTCTGAGGTGTAATCTGGAGCAGTGTGGAGTGGTGCACCTGGGAGTGCCAGCGGCACCTGGGAGGTTAGGAGGTGAATCAGGGAGTGACACAGAGGAGCACCTAGGAGTGTCAGACGCTGGGAGTGTCAGGAGGTGCACAGTGGGAAGGCCGAGGCAACCTGGGGAGTGTCAGAGGTGCACCTGGGAGGTCAGAGGTGCACCTGGGAGTGTCAGAGGTGTATCTGGGAGTGTCGGACGTACTGGGAGTGTCAGAGGTGTACGAGGGAATGCCCATGGAGTACCTGAGTGTCATGGTGTACCTGGGAGTGTCAGAGGTGTACCTGGGAGGTCAAAGGTGTAAATCTGGAGTGTCGGATCTTTGTACCCTGGGAGTGTCGGGAGGTCTGGAGTGTACCTGGTAGGTGCATCAGAGGTGCACCTTGGGAGTGTCAGAGGTGCACCTGGGGAATATCAGGAGTGCATACCAGGGATTGTCAGAAGTACCTGGGTGTCTCAAAGGTGCACTGGGAGCATCGGAGGTGTACCTGGGAGGGGTACCTGGGAATATCGGAGGTACTCAAAGAGGTCAGAGGTGTACTGAGGAGTCTCAGAGGGGTGAACCAGGAGTGTCAGAGCAGTACCTGGGAGGTCAGATGTGTACCTGGGAGCATCGGAGATGCACTCTGGGAGTATCAGAGGTGTACCTGGGAGGCCAGGGAGGGGCACTGGGCGGCTCAGAGGTGCACCTGGAGTGTCAGAGGTGTACCTGGGAGTGCGTCATACATGGGTAAACCTGGAAGTGTCGGAGGTGTAACTGGGAATGTCAGAGGTGTGGGATGCTCAGCGCGCACCTGGGAGTCTCAAAGGTGTACCTGGGAGGCTCAGAGGTGTACCTGGGGAATGGAGGTGTACCGTGGAATACCTGGAGATGTACCTAGGGAGTGTCAGAGGTGTCCTGGGAGTGTCGGAGGTGTACCTGGGAGTGGCTCAAGCAGGAGGGCCTGACTGTCAGGAGGTGTACCTGGTACTTGTCAGAGGTGTGTACCTGGAGTGTCAGAGGTGTACTCAGGGAGTGTCAGAGTGAATACCTAGGAGGCCAGGAGGTGTACCACCTTGGGAGTGTTGGGAGGTGTGGCCTGGGGAGTGCTCAGGAGGTGTTCCTGGGAGCATCAGAGGTGTACCTGGGAGGTCAGAGGTGCAATTGGAAATGTCAAGGGCATGCCCTGAGGAGTTGAAAGTGAAAGTGTCTCTTGGAGTCCTGGGGCTGCAACCTGGGAGTGTCAGAGGAGTTCCTGAGGCCAGGAGGTGCACCTGGGAGTGTCAGGAGGTGCACCTGGGAGTGTCAGAGAGTAAATTGAGTGCCGTGCGGTGTATCTGGGAGTGTCGGATCGCACCTAGGAGTGTCAGAGGTACCAGGGAATACCTGGGAGGGCACTGGGAGGCTGACAGGCCTAGGGAAATCAGAGGTGTGTACCTGGATTGTCTGAGGTACTGGGGAGTGTTAGCGGTGTACCTGGGAGGTCTGAGGTACCTGGGAGTGTCAGAGGGGTGTGCCTGGGAGGTCAGCACTTGGGAGTGTCTGAGGTGCACCTTGGAGTGTCTTGAGGCACCTGGGAGTGTCTGAGGTGCGTCTGGCAGTGCATGAGGTGTAACCTGGCGGTGTCTGAGGTGTACCTGGCAGTGTCAGCGTGTGGTGTACCCGTTGGGGAGTGTCATGATGCAATCAGAGGAATGGAGGTGCACCTGGGACTGTCAGAAAGTGTACCTGGGAGTATCAGGGAGGTGCATGCAGGAAAGGGGCCTGAGGTGTACCTGGGAGGCTGGGGCGGCAAAACTGGGAGTCTGAGCTGTAACTGGGAATGTAAGGAGGCACTCAGGAGGCCAGTGAGCCTGAGCCTCAAAGGCGTGCCCTGTGAGTACTGAGGTGTAACTGGGAATACCTGGAGGTGTACCCTGGGAATACCGGAGGTGTACCTGGGAGGCCAGGAGGTGCCCAGGCCAGAGTGTGCACCTGGGTGTGTCAGAGATGTGCCTGGGGAGCGTCAGAGGTCTACTTGGGAGTGTCGTGGACGCACCTGGGGAGTGTCAGAGGTGTACCAGGGAATGTTAGTGGAGCACTTGGGAGTGTCACTGGGAGGTGTAACTGGGAGGCCAGAGGTGCACCCTGGAGTGCTCAGAGGTGTACCCAGTGCCTGTTGAGGTACCTGGGAGGTCAGAGGTGTGTACCCGTGAGTGGAGAAGTGTACCTGGGAGGTGTCGGAGGGTGTACCTGGGAGTGTCTGGAGGCACCGGCAGTGTCTGGAGGTGCACCTGGAAACTGGAGGTACACCTGGCGGTGTCAGCGGTGTACCTGGGGAGAGTCAGAGGTGTACCAGGGAAATGTCAGTGGAGTACCTGGGAGGCTGTCAAAGGTGTACCTGGGAGTGAGAGGTGTACCTGGGAGTGAGAGGTGCACCTGGGAGTGGTCAGAGGTGCACCTGGGAGTGACAGCGGTGCACCTGGGAGTGTCGGAGGTGGGCCTGGGAGGTGAGAAGTGGCACCTGGGAGTGTCGAGCCACCTGGGAGTGTCGGAGGTGTACCTGGGAGTGGCAGCAGAGGCACTTGGGAGTGCTGTCAGAGGCAGTGCACCCAGGAGGCCTCAGCGGGTGCACCTGGGAAATGTGTCTGAGGTGCACCTGGGAGGTCAGAGGTGTGCGCCCTTGGGAGCGTCAGGAGGTGCACGTGGGAGGCCTGGAAAGTGCACTGGAGGTCTGAGGTGTTCTGGGAGGTCTGACGTGGCATGGCAGTGTCTGGCGTGCACGCGGCAGTGGTCTGAGGTGTACCCAGGCTGATAGTGTAACTGGCGTGAGCGGGAAACTGGGAGTCAGCGGTGCACCTGGAGTGCTGAGGTGAATTAGGAGCATGAGCACCTAGGAGGTCAGAGGTAAATCTGGAGGTGCAGGAAGTGTCAGAGGTGTACCTTGGGAGTGTAAGAGGTGTACCTTGGGAGTGTCAGAGGTGTACCTCGGAGTTTCTAGAGGTGGTGCACTTGGGAGTGTCAAAGGTGTACCTGGGAGGCCAGAGGTGCACCTGAGCTGCCTCAGGAGGTGCGCCTGGGGTGTCATAGGTGCACTCTGGGAGGCCAGAGGTGTTCTTAGGAGGCTCGGGGCGGTGTACCCGGAGTGCCCGAGGTGTACCTGGGAGCGCAGAGGTGTACCTGTGGAGTCAGAGGTACCTGCAAGTGTCGGGGAGGTGTACCTGGGAGGCCGGATTTGTACCTGGGAGTGTCGGAGGCGGACCTGGGAGTGTCAGGAGGCCTGGTAGGCATCAGAGGTGTACCTATGCCAGGAGGTGCACCTGGAACGTCAGAGGTATACCCAGGGATTGTCAGTGGGGTGTCTCAAAGGTGTACCTGGGAGTATCGGAGGTGCACTGGGAATATTGGAGGTGCACCTGGGAACGTCAGAGGTATACCAGGGATTGTCGCGAAGCACCGGGTGTCTCAAAGGTGTACCTGGGAGTATCGGAGGTGTGCACCTTGAGGCCTGAGTGTGTACCCTAGCAGTGTCTGAGGGTGTACCTGAGGTGTGAGGTACACCTGGCAGTGTCAGCGGTGCAGGCCTGGGAGATCAGAGGCACCAGGAATGTCAGTGGAGTACCTGGAAGTGTCAAAGGTGTCTTGGGAGTGTGAGGGAGGTGTACCTGGAGGTCAGGGAGTGCTGGGAGTGCTCAGAGGTGTGTCTGGGAGTGACAGCGGTGTGCACCTGGGAGTGTCGGAGATGTGCCTGGGAGTGTGAGAAGTGTACCTGGTCGGCTGTGTGCACCTGGGAGGTCGGAGGTGTACCTGGGAGTGGCGGGAGGGGGTGTACTTGGGAAGGTCAGAGGTGTAAATCTGCGTGTCAGCGGTGTCCTGGAAGTGCCTGGAGGGTGCACCCGAGTGTCAGAGGTGCACTCTGGGAGGTCAGAGGTGTGCACCTGTATGGGCTCATGGTGCACCCGGAGTGCCTGAGGTGCACCTGGGAGGTCAGAGGTGTGCCTGGGGAGTGTCAAAGGTGCACTTGGAGGCCAGAGGTGCACCTGGGAGTGTCTGAGGTACCTGGGAGCATCAGGGCACCTGGGAGGCCTGAGGTGCGCCCAGGAGTATCAGAGGTGTGCAATCTGGGGAGGTCACAGGCACCTGGGAGTTCCTGCACCTGGAGAGCATCAGGAGGTGCACCTGGGAATATTGGAGGTGTACCTGGGAATACCGGAGATGTACCTAGGAGGCTCAGAGGTGTCCCTGAGTGTCGGGAGGTGTACCTGGGGAGTGAGCACTGATTGTCAGGAGGTGTACCTGGCATTGTCAGAGGTGTAACACCTGGGAGGCAAAGGCACCAGGAGGTCAGAGGAATTACCTGAGTGTCAGAGGCACCTGGGAGGTCAGAGGTGCACCTGGGAGTGTCAAGGGTGTAACTGGGAGTGTCGGAGGTAACTGGGAATGCTCAGAGGTGTCTCATGGAGTGCCGCAGGTACCTGGGAGTTCAAAGGTGTGTGTCTTGAGAGTATCATCAGAGGTGTACCTGGGAATATTGGAGGTAAAACTCTGGGAATATCGGAGATGAGGCCTGTGAGGTGTCTCGGGGAGTGTCGGAGGTGTACCTGGGAGGCCGGTGAGTGCCTGGACAGTGTACCTGGTGGCATTGTCAGAGGTGTACCTGGAGGTCAAAGGTACCAGGGAGTGTCAGAGGAATCTCAGGGAGTGTCAGAGGTGCACCTGGGAGTGTCAGAGGTGCACCTGGGAGGCTCAGAGGTGTGTTCCTGGGAGCATCAGAGCTGTACCTGGGAGTGTCAGAGGTGCACCTGGGCGTGTCAGAGGAGTGTAATCTGGGAGGCACAAGGGGTGTACCTGGGAGTGTTAGAGGTGAACAGGGATGTCAGAACACCCATGCTCAGGAGGTTCACCTGGGAGGTCAGAGGTGCACCTGGGAGGCTGTGTTCCTGGGAGTATCTGAGGTGTGTACCTTTGAGTGCCGAGGTGTACTCTGGGAATGGGATGTATACCAGGGGAGTTTCAGTGAAGCACTGAGTCTCAAAGGTGTACCTGGGAGTGTCAGAGGAGGGCCTGGGAGTGTCAGAGGTGTACTTGGGAGGCTGGGAGGGGGTACCTGAGTGCCTGGGAGTGTCAGTGGTGTATCTGAGTGTCGGATGTACTCTAGGAGTGCCTGAGGGAATGGACAGCCTGTGAGGTACCTGGGAGAATCTCAGAGGTGTACCTTGGGATTGGCTCAGGAGGTGCAACTGGGAGTGTCAGAGGAGGCACCTGGGAGGCTCAGAGGTGTAATCTGGAAGGCAGGAGGTGTACCTGGGAGTGCTCTGATCGGTGTCTGGGAGTGCCGGAGGCGGACTGCGAGTCCGAGGCACCTGGAGTAACACAGAGGTGTACCTGGGAGTCTCAGAGGTGTACCTTGGGAATGCCGAGGTATACCAGGAGGCCAGTGAAGTACCGAGCCTCAAATTACCTGGAGTATCAGGTGTACCTGGGAATATTGAGGTAAATCTGGGAACATCGGAGGTGAACTGGAGAGGCCAGAGGACCAGGGAGTCTCGTGGAACCAGGGAGTTTCAAAGGAGCACCTTGGGAGCCAGAGGCACCTGGGAATATCGGAGGCACCTGATAGCAACGGAGTCTGGGAGTCTCAGAGGTGTACCTGAGTATCAGAGGTACACCCTGAGCATCAGAAGTGTACCTGAATATCAGAGGTGTACCTGGGAATATCGAAGTGGCAACAGGAGGTCAGAGGTGTCCCGTGGAGGTCGGAGGTGTACCTGGGAGGTCACAGGAGGCCTGGTGATTGTCAGAGGTGCACCTGGGCGGTGCATCAGGAGGTGTACAAGGGGAGTGTCAGATGAACCTAGGAGCGTCAGGAGGTGTGCAAATTGGGAGGCTCAGAGGTGTACCTTGGAGTATCGGAGGTTGGGAGCATGGAGTCGTCTTGGGAGTGTCGGAGGCGGACCTGGGAGGCCTGTGAGGTGTACCTGGGAGTATCAGGAGGCCTCAGGCCTGAGGTACCTTCGGAAACTGCCCAGGTATACTAGGGCCAGTGAAGCACCTGGGAGTCTCAAAGGTGCACCTGGGAGTGCATCGGAGGCACCTGGGATTTGAGGCACTGTCGGGTGTTAAAACCAGGGAGGTCAGAGGCACCTGGGAGGTCTCAGGAGGGGTGAAATCCAGGGGAGGTCAGAGGAGTACCCAGCTGGGAGGGTAAAACTGGAGGTCATAGGCGTGTAACTGGAACGAGGCACCTAGGGAGTGTCAGTGGAGTGTGGGAGTCCTGGGAGCATCAGAGGTGTACCTGGGAATATCGAGGTGTACCCGGAGGTGTAAATTGGGAGTGTTCTGGGTACCCGGCGTCTGAGTGCACTGGCAGTGTACTCCTGAGGCGGTCAAAATTGTTAGGGATCGGTATCGATAATAGAGTATACCCAGCGATGTCCCGGAGGAAATGCACTGTATGTCTGGTGTACCTGGAGTGTCAGAGGTGTAATTCTGAAGTACCAGGAATGTCATGGAGCACCTGAACGTCAGAGGTGTAATCTGGAGTTCCATGCCCAGTAAACCAGCATCGGAGTAATCTGGAAATCGCCAGAGGCGCCTCAGGAGTCGTGAGTGCCTTGGAGCCCCGTACTGGCACCAGGTGTAATTTGGAATATCGAAACTGGCAACACGGAGTGTACCTGGGAGCGCCTGAAACCTGGGAGTGCCGAGGTGGCGGCGCAGTGTCTGGTGTACCTGGTGCCCGAGGTGTACCTGGCAGTGCCCAGCGGCACCTGGGAATGTCAGGCGCAATCTGGGAGTGTTAGACGTGCATCAGGGAGGACAGGAGTATACCCAGTAGTGAGGCAAACGTGAGGCAGTGCAGCGTACCGAGCGTCTGAGGAAACGGGACAGAGAGGCACCCTGGGAGGCCAAAACCCAGGGGAACGTGAACACCCAAGTGTCAGAGGTGAACCTGGGAGTGTCAGAGGTACCCTGGAGCATCAGGAGGCGCAAACCTGGGGATGCCTGAGTGCACTGTGGAGTGCCCCTGAGGTACAGCGCACCGGGGAGCACGGAGGCACCGGGAGGCCCGGAAACTGAGAGGTCAGGAGGTGCAATCTGGGAGGTCAGGTGTACCAGGAATGCCGGTGGAGTAATCTGGGAAATGCCTGAGGCACCTGGAGGCCAGGAGGTGTAATCTGGGAGTGCCTGCGAGGTGTACCCAGATGCCTGAGGCACCGGGAGGCCAGGAGGGCGTACCTGGAGGTCGAGGCTACGGGAGTGTAAGAAAACCTGGGAGCGCCGAGGCAATCTGGGAGTGCCTGAGTGTACCGCATGCCTGCAGGTAAAAATGGAGGTCGAGGTGTACCCAGAGGTCAAGTGGGCGGGGTACCTAGGGATGGGCTCAGTGGAGCAATCTTGGGAGGCCTGAGGCACCAGGAGTGCCTGAGGAATCACTCCCTGAGGGAGGTTCTGAGGTTTGAAAATCAGGAGCATCGAGGCCTACCCCGTATATGGAGCTGAAACTGGGATGCCTGAGGCGGATCCGGCGGCCTGCATACCAGAGGCGTTCGGCCTGAGCCACCGTGTGCCTGGAGGCGGCCTGCATGCCGCAGCCACCGGGAGCCCCATGGAAGTAACTGGGAGTACCTGAGTGTACCTGGGAATATCGGAGGTACCTGGGAATATCGGAGGTGAACCAGGAGGGCCCAGAGGGTGTACCTGGGAGTCTCAGAGGTGAAACAGGAGCACAGAGTAGCACCTGGGAGTGTCAGAGGTACCTGGGAGTATCGGAGGTACCTGAGTATCAGGAGGTACCTGGGACGAGGTGTACCCAGGAGCATCAGAGGTATACCTGGGACTGTGGAGGTGTACCTGGCGTCAGGGGTGTAACTGTGAGTCTCGGAGAGTGCATCTGGGAATGCCAGAGGTTAACAGGGAGGCCAGTGGAGTACCCTGGGAGTCTTGAGTTGCAATTTGGGAACATCAGAGGTGCACCTGGGAATATCGGAGGTGTACCTGGCAATATCGGAGGTGTACCTGGGAGTGTCAGGAGGTGCACCTGGGAGTGCCGGAGGTGTACGTGGCAGTGTCTGGGGTGTACCTGGCAGTGTCTGAGGTGTACCTGGCGAGTGTCAGTGGTGTACCTGGGAGTGCCAGCGGTGCACCTGGGAGTATGGGAGGTGTACCTGGGAGTGCAGAGGTGTACCTGGGAGCATCAGAGGGTGTACTCCTAGGAGTGTCAGAGGTGTACCTGCAGTGTCAGCGGGTGTAACTGGGAGCCCTGGAGTTGTAATTGGAATGTAAGAGGTGTACCAGGGAGGTCAGTGAGGCCTGAGTCCTAAAGGTTACCTGGCATCAGAGGTAACTGGGAATACGGGAGTGTACCTGGGAATATCGAGGTGTACCTGGGAGGCTCAGAGGCACCTGGCAGTCAGAGGTGTACCTGGAGTGTCAGAGATGTGCCTGGGAGGTCAGAGGTCTATCTGGGAGTGTCGGACGTGCCTGGGAGTGTCAGAGGTGTACCAGGAATGTTAGTGAGGCACTGAGTGTCAGAGGTGCACTGGAGTGTCAGAGGTGTACCAGGGAATGTTACGGAGTACCTGGGAGGCCAGAGGTGTACCTGGGAGGCCGAGGTGTACCTGGGAGTGTGATAAGTGTACCTGGGAGTGTCGGAGGTGCACTGGGAGTGTCTGGAGGTACCTGGCAGTGTCTGAGGCACTGGCAGTGCCCTGAGGTGTACCTGGCAGTGTCAGAGGTGTACCTGAGAGTCAGAGGGTACCAGGGAATGTCAGCTGAGTACCTGGGAGTGTCAAAGGTGCACTGGGGAGTGTAGAGGTGTACCTGGGAGGGAGGTACCTGGAGTGGACAGAGTACCTAGGAGGCCAGAGGTGTACCTGGGAGGCACCTGGGAGTATCAGAGGTGTACCTGGGAAGGTCAGAGGTGTACCTCGGAATGTCAGAGGCATACTAGGGAGTGTCAGTGAAGCTACCTGGGAGTCTCAAAGGTGTACCTGGAGCATCGAAGGTGTACCTGGGATTATCGGAGGTGTACCTGGGAATATCGGTGTTAAAACCAGGAGTGTGAGAGGCCTGAGTCCCAGAGGTGAACCAGGAGGCCAGAGGAGCACCTGGGAGGCTGTGAGGTGTACCTGGGAGGCTCATAGGTGTAACTGGGAATGTCAGAGGTGTACCAGGAGGTCAGTGGAGTACCTGGGAGTCCCAAGTACCTGGGAGCATCAGAGGTGTACCTGGGAATACCGGAGGTGACCTGGGAATACCGGAGGTACCTGGGAGTGTCTGGGTGTACCTGGCAGTGCGTCTGAGGTGTACCTGGCAGTGTCAGCGTGTACCTGGGAGGCCGAGGTACCTGGGAGGTTAGACGTGTATCAGGGAGTGCAGAGGAGTCACCTAGGGTTAGAGGGGAGTGAAGTGCACTGGGAGGTCGGGGTGTACCTGGGAGTGTCAGAGGTGTACCTGGCAGGTCAGGGGTGTAAACCAGGAATGTCAGTGGAGTACCTGGGAATGTCAGGTGCACCTGGGAGGCCAGAGGTGTACCCAGAGTGTCAGGAGGTGCACCTGGGAGGTCAGTGTAACTGAGGTGTAACTGGGAATGTCAGAGGTGTACCAGGGAGGGTCAGTGGAGCACCTGGGAGTCTCAAAGGTGTACTGGGAGCATCAGGTGACCTGGGAATATCGAGGTGTACTGGCAATATCGGAGGTGTAAATGGGTGTCAGAGGTGTACCTGGGAGTGCCGGAGGTGCACGTGGCAGTGTCTGGGGTGTACCTGGCAGTGTCTGAGGTGTACCTGGCAGTGTCAGTGGTGTACCTGGGAATGCCAGCGGTGTACCTGGGAGGTAGATGTATCAGGAGGGACAGAGGAGTACCTAGTAGGAGGTGTACCTGTGAGTGTGAGAAGTGTACCTGGGAGTGTCTGGAGGTACCTGGGACTGTCAGAGGCACTGGGAGGTCAGGGGTGTACCAGGAATGTCAGTGAATACCTGGGAGGCTCAGAGGTGAACCTGGAGTGCTCAGAGGTGTACCTGGGAGGCCAGAGGTAACTGGGAGGTCAGAGGTGTACCCGGGAGAAGTCGGAGGTGTACATGGGATGTAAGTAGTACCTGGAGTACCGGAGGTGTACCTGGGAGTGTCGGAGGTGTACCTGAGAGTGTCAGAGGTGTACCTGGGAGGCTCAGGGTGTACCAGGAATGTCAGTGGAGTACCTGGGAATGTCAGAGGTACCTGGGAGGTCAGAGGTGTACCTGGGAGGTCAGAGGTGTACCTGGGAGTGTCAGAGGTGTACCTGGGAGGTCAGAGGTGTACCTGGGAGGCCGGAGGTACATGGGAGGTAAGTAGGGTACCTGGGAGTGTCGGAGGTGTACCTGGGAGTGTCGGAGGTGTACCTGGGAGGTCAGAGGTGAACTTGGGAGGTCAAGGAGGTGTACCTGGGAGGTCAAGGGTGCACAAGGAGGCCAGGGAGTACCTGGGAGGTCAGAGGTGTACCAGGAGGTCAGAGGAATACCTAGGAGTGTCGGAGGTTTACCTGGGATGTCAGAGGTGTACCCAGGAGCATCGGAGGTTACCTGGGAGTGGCGGAGTTGTACCTGGGAGTGTCGGAGGCGGGACCTGAGTGTCAGAGGTGTACCTGGGAGTATCAGAGGTGTACCTGGGAGTGCAGAGGTGTATCTGGGAAAGTCAGAGGATACCAGGGAGTGTCAGTGGTACCTGGGAGTCCCATAGGTGTAACTGGGAGTATCGGAGGTGTACCTGGGAATATCGGAGGTGTACCTGGGAATATCGGAGGTGAACCAGGAGTGCCAGGAGGTGTACCTGGGAGTCTCAGAGGTGAACAGGGAGGCCGAGGAGTACCTGGGAGGTCAGAGGTGTACCTGGGAGTATCGGAGGTGTACCTGGAGTATCGGAGGTGTACCTGGGAGTGCCTGGGAGGTGTACCAGGGAGTATCAGGAGCATACCTGGGAGTGTCAGAGGAAACCTGGGAGGCTCAGGGGTGTAACTGTGAGTCTCGGGAGGTATCTGAATGTCAGAGGTGTACCAGGGAGGTCAGTGGAGTACCTGGAGTCTTAAAGTTGTACTTGGGAGTATCAGAGGTGTACCTGGGAATGACGGTGGTACCTGGCAACATCGGAGGTGTACCTGGGAGTGTCAGAGGTGTACCTGGGAGTGCCGGAGGTCACGTGGCAGTGTCTGGTGCACTGGCAGTGCTGAGGTGTACCTGGCAGTGTCAGCGGTGTACCTGGGAGTGCCAGCGGTGCACTGGGAGCAACGGAGGTGTACCTGGGAGGTCAGAGGTGTACCTGGGAGTATCAGAGGTGTACCTAGGAGTGTCAGAGGTGTACCTGGCAGGCCTGGAGGTGTAACTGGGAGCCCCGGAGTTGTAATTGGGAATGTAAGAGGTACCAGGGAGTGCTCAGTGAGACCTGGGAGTTCTAAAGGTGTACCTGAGTATCAGAGGTGTAACTGGGAATATCGGAGGTGTACCTGGGAATATCGGAGGTGTACCTGGGAGTGTCAGAGGTGTACCTGCAGTGTCAGAGGTGCCTGGGAGTGTCAGAGATGTGCCTGGGAGTGTCAGAGGTCTATCTGGGAGGTCGGACGTACCTGGGAGTGTCAGAGGTGTACCAGGAATGTTAGTGGAGTACCTGGGAGTGTCAGAGGTGTACCTGGGAGTGTCAGAGGTACCAGGGAATGTTACTGAGTACCTGGGAGTGTCAGAGGTGTACCTGGAGGCCAGAGGTGTACCTGGGAGTGTGATAAGTGTACCTGGGAGTGTCGGAGGTACCTGGGAGTGTCTGAGGTGTACCTGGCAGTGTCTGAGGTGTACCTGGCAGTGTCTGAGGTAAACTGGCAGTAGCGTGTACCTGAGAGTCAGAGGTGCACCAGGGAATGCAGTGGAGTACCTGGGAGTGCCAGGTGTACCTGGGAGTGTTAGAGGTGTACCTGGGAGGTGAGAGGTGTACCTGGGAGGACAGAGGAGCACCTAGGAGGCCCAGAGGTGTACCTGGGAGTGTCAGAGGTGTACCTGGGAGTACAGAGGTAAACTAGGAGGTGTACCTTCGGAATGTCAGAGGCATACTAGGGAGTGTCAGTGAAGTACCTGGGAGTCTCAAAGGTGTACCTGGGAGCATCGAAGGTGTACCTGGGATATCGGAGGTGTACCTGGGAATATCGGTGTTAAACCAGGGAGTCAGAGGTGTACCTGGGAGTCCTCAGAGGTGAACCAGGGAGGTCAGAGGAGCACCTGGTGTCAGAGGTGCACCTGGGAGGCCTGGCAGGTGTAACTGGTGTCAGAGGTGTACCAGGGAGTGTCAGTGGAGACCTGGGAGTCTCAAAGGTGACCTGGGAGATCAGAGGTGTACCTGGGAATGGAGGTAACCTGGGAATATCGGAGGTGTACCTGGGAGGTCTGGGGTGTCTGGCAGTGTCTGAGGTGTACCTGGCAGTGTCGCGGTGTACCTGGGAGGTCAGAGGTGTACCTGGGAGGCAGGACGTGTATCAGGAGGACAGAGGAGTACCTAGTAGTGTTAGGAGGTGTCCTGGAGTGAGAAGGTACCTGGGAGTGTCTGGGGTGTACCTGGGAGTGTCAGAGGTGTACACCTGGCAGGGGTGTACCAGGAATGTCAGTGAGAACCTGGGAATGTCAGAGGTGTACCTGGGAGGCCGAGAGGTGTACCTAGGAGTGTCAGAGGCACCGGAGTGCCGGGGTGTAACCTGAGTCTCGGAGGTGTAAC
This sequence comes from Homarus americanus, assembly GCF_018991925.1. Classification (NCBI taxonomy): domain Eukaryota; kingdom Metazoa; phylum Arthropoda; class Malacostraca; order Decapoda; family Nephropidae; genus Homarus; species Homarus americanus. The sequence continues at coordinate 28,483 of NW_024757420.1, read as the reverse complement.
TGCCGAGGTACCAGGGAGTGTCAGTGGAAGCACCTGGGAGTCTCAAGATGCGTAACTTGGGAGCATCAGAGGTGTACCTGGGAATATCGGAGGTGTACCTGGCAATATCGGAGGTGTACCTGGGGTGTCAGAGGTGTACCTGGGAGTGCCGGAGGTTACGTGGCAGTGTCTGGGTGTGCGTCTGAGGTGTACCTGGCAGTGTCAGTGGTGTACCTGGGAATGTCAGCGGTGTACCTGGAGTGTTAGACGGTATCAGGAGTGACAGAGGAGTACCTTAGTGTTAGAGGTACCTGTGAGTGTTGTACCTGGGAGTGTCTGAGTGTACCTGGGACTGTCAGAGGTACCTGGGGAGTGTACCAGGAATGTCAGTGGAATACCTGGGATGCCAGAGGTGAACCTGGGAGTGCCAGAGGTGTACCTGGGAGGTCCAGAGGTGCCTGGGAGCCAGGAGGTACCTAGGAGTGTCAGAGGTGTACCTGGGAGTGCAGCGGTGTAACTGGAGCCGGAGTTGACTGGGAATGTAGAGGTGTACCAGGGAGGTCAGTGAGCACCTGGGAGGTCAAAGGTGTACCTGGGAGTATCAGGAGGTAACTGGGAATATCGGAGGTGTACCTGGGAATACGTGGAGGTGTACCTGGGAGTGCTCAGGGGCACCTGGCAGTGTGAGGTATACCTGGGAGGCCAGAGATGTACCTGGGAGGGCCAGAGGTCTATCTGGGAGTGTCGGACGTGTACCTGGGAGGTCAGAGGTGTACCCAGGAATGTCAGTGAGCAACCGGGAGGTCAGAGGGTGCACCTGGGAGTGGGCCTGAGAGGTGTACCAGGGAATCAGTACTGAGTACCTGGGAGTGTCAGAGGTGCACCTGGGAGGTCAGAGGTGTCTGAGTGCATAAGTGTATCCTGGGAGTGTCGGAGGTGTACCTGGAGTGTCTGAGGTGTACCTGGCAGTGTCCGAGGTGTACCTGGCAGTGTCTGAGGTGCACTGGCAGTGTCAGAGGTGTACCTGAGAGTCAGTGTGGAATGTCGCCGAGTACCTGGGAGGTCAAAGGTAACTGGGAGGTGAGGAGGTACCTGGGAGGTGGGAGAGGTGTATCTGGGAGGACAGAGGAGTACCCAGGAGGTCAGAGGTACCTGGGAGGCCAGAGGTGTACTTGGGAGATCGAGTGCACCTGGCATCAGGAGGTGAATCTCAAGTCAGAGGTATAATTAGGGAGGTCAGTGAAGCACCTGGGAGTCTGCAAAGGTGCACCTGGGAGCATCAGAGAAGGTGTACCTGGGATTATCGGAGGTGTACCTGGGAATATCGCAGGCTAAAACCAGGGAGGTCAGAGGTGTACCTGGGAGCTCCCAGAGGTGACACAGGGAGGTCAGAGGAGCACCTGGGAGTCTCAGAGGTGTACACTGGGAGTCACAGGTGTAACTGGGAATGTCAGAGGTGTACTCAGGGGAGTGCCAGTGGAGTACCTGGGAGTCTCAAAGGTGTACCTGGGAGCATCAGAGGTGCACCTGGGAATACTGGAGGTGTACCCAAGGACTGGAGGTGTACCTGGGAGTGTCTGGGGTGTACCTGGTGTCCTGTGTACCTAGCCGAAGGTGTACCTGGGAGTGTCAGAGGGCACTGGGAGGTTAGACGTGCATCAGGGAGGACAGAGGAGTACCTAGTAGTGTTAGAGTGTCCTGGAGGGGTGAGGAAGGTACCTGGGGTGTACCTGGGAGGCCGAGGTGTACCTGGCAGGCCAGGGTGTAATGTCAGTGGAGTACCCTGGAATGCTCAGAGGTGTACCTGGAGGCTCAGAGGTGTACCTAGGGAGTGTCAGAGGTACCTGGGAGTGTCAGGTAACCTGAGCCTCGGAGGTGGTCGGCAGAGGTACCAGGGAGTGGAGCACCTGGGAGTCTCCAAAGGTGCACTTGGGAGTATCAGAGGTGTACCTGGGAAGGCCTGGGAGGTGTACCTGGCAACATCGGAGGTGTACCTGGGGTGTCAGAGGTGTACCTGGGAGGCCGGAGGTGCACGTGGCAGTGTCTGGGGTGTACCTGGCAGTGTCTGAAACCTGGCAGTGTCAGTGGTGCACCTGGGAAGTGTCAAGGTGTACCTGGGAGTGTCAGGACGTGTATCAGGAGGGACAGAGGAGACCTAGTAGTGTTAGGAGGTGTACCTGTGAGGTGTGAGAAGGTACCTGGGAGTGTCTGGAGGTACCTGGGACTGTCAGAGGTGTACCTGGGAGTGTCAGGGGTACCAGGGAATGTCAGTGGAATACCTGGGAGGCCAGAGGTGAACCTGGGAGTGCTCGAGGGGTGTCTGGGAGGTGTAACTGGGAGGTGTCAGAGGTGTACCTGGGAGGCCGGAGGTGCACATGGAGTGTAAGAAGGTACCTGGGAGTACCGGAGGTGTAAAAACCTGGGAGTGTCGGAGGCACCTGAGAGTGTCAGAGGCACTGGGAGGCTGTGGGTGTGCCCAGGGAATGCCGTGAGTACCCTAGAATGCTCAGGAGGTGTACCTGGGAGTGTCAGAGGTGCACCTGGGAGTGTCAGAGGTGTGCACCTGGGAGTGCCTGAGGTGTACCTGGGAGTGTCAGAGGTGTACCTGGGAGTGCTCTGAGGTGTACATGGGAGGTAAGTAGTGTAACCTGGGAGTGTCGGAGGCACCTGAGGTCGGAGGGGTACCTGGGAGTGTCAGAGGTGTACTTGGGAGGCTCAGAGGCACTGGTACCAGGAGTCAGTGAGCACCTGGGAGCGTGAGGTGCACCAGGAGTGTCAAAGAACACCCAGGAGGCCGGAGGTTCACCTGGGAGTGCCAGAGGTGCACCTAGGAGCATCGGAGGCTTACCTGGGAGTGGCGGAGTTGCACCTGGGAGCCGGAGGACCTGGGAGTGTCAGAGGTGTAACTGGGAGTACTCAGAGGTGTACCTGGGAGGCCAGAGGTATCTGGAAAGCCAGAGGCATACCAGGGAGGTCAGTGAAGCACCTGGGAGTCCCATAGGGTGTGACTGGGAGTACCGGAGGTGTAACCTGGGAATATCGGGAGGTGTACCTGGGAATATCGGAGGTGTCCTGGTGGAGGCCGAGGCACTGAGGTGAAACAGGAGGCCGAGGAGTGGAGTGTCAGAGGTGTAACCTGTATGTCGGAGGGGTGTACCTGGGAGTATCGGAGGTGCCTGGGATGAGGTACCAGGAGCATCAGAGGTGTCTGGGAGGCTGTGAGGTGCACCTGGGAGGTCAGGGGTGTAACTGTGAGTCTCGGAGGTGTATTCAGACGCAGGTACCAGGGAGGCCACAGGAGCACCTGGGAATCTGTTGTACTGGAGCATCAGAGAAAACCTGGACCTGGAACATCCGGAGGTGTACCTGGCATCGGGAGGTGTACCTGGGAGTGCCGGAGGTGTACGTGGGCAGCAAGTTCAAACCGGCAGTGTCTGAAGTGTACCTGGCAGTGTCATGGTGTACCTGGAGCAGCGGTGCACCTGGGAGCACCGGAGGTGTACCTGGGAGTGTCAGAGGTGTACCTGGGAGCATCAGAGGTGTACCTAGGGAGGCCAGAGTGCACCATGTCAGCGGTGCAACTGGGAGATCAGAGCTGTACTGGGAATGTAAGAGGTGTACCAGGGAGTGGAGTACCTGGGAGCCTCAAAGGTGTACCTGGGAGCATCAGGAGGTGTAACTGGGAATATCGGAGGTGTACCTGGGAATATCGGAGGTGTACCTGGCGCCGAGGTACCTGGCAGTGTCAGAGGTGCACCTGGGAGGCCAGAAGATGTGCCCTGGGAGGCCGAGGCCCGCCATGTTGACTGAAACGGGATGTCAGAGGTGTACCCAGGAATGTTAGTGGAGTACCTGGGAGGTCAGAGGTGTACCTGGGAGGCCAGGAGGCACCACGAGCACCTCGGGAGTGTCAGGAGGCCCTGGGATGCCTGTGCACCTGGAGCATGCACCCTGGTTGCCTGAGGCGGTGCACTGGGAGCGGCCCTGAGGCACCCGAAGGCGTCTGAGGCACCTGGCAGTGTCTGAGGTAATCTGGCAGTGTCAGCGGTGGCAACTGAGAGTCAGAGTGCAAATTGGAATCAGTGGAGCAATCTGGAGTGCCCGGTTGAAAACGGAGTGGAGGTGTAAATCTGGGAGCATGAGGAGCACCTTAGGAGTGTATACTCAGAGGTGGTCAGAGGCACGGAACAATGATATACTTAGGAGGCCAGTGAAGCACTGCATTCAAAGGTAAAATTGTATACCTTAAAGGGCACTGGACACGGAGGCACCTAAATGACTGGTGTTAAAAACTAGGAGGCCGAGGTACCTGGGAGTCTCAGGAGGGGTGAACCCAGGAGTGGCTCAGGAGGGAGCACTTGGGAGTGCCTGGGAGGTGTTCTGGGAGTGCACTGGAATCGCCAGATGTGTACCAGGGAGGTGGAGTAATCTGGGGAGTCACTGAGTGGCACCAACACGGAGTGCAATTTGGGAATATCGGAGGTAAAACCTGGGAGTGTCTGGGGTGTACCTCATGCCTGAGGCAACCAAGTGGTGTCAAAATGGGATGCAGTGCACTGGGAGTGTTAGACGTATCAGGAGCAGGGAGGAGGAGTACCTAGGGTGTTAGAGGTGGGAGTGGAGAAGCTGCACCTTGGAGTGTCTAAAATTTGGGAGTGTCAGGAGGTGTACTCCAGGAAAGTGTCAAAACAGGAATGCTCAAAGGAGTACCTGGAATGCCTGGGAGGTCGAGGCACTGTGAGGCCAGAGGTAAAATTTGGGAGGTCAGTGCACCTGAGTCCCGAGGAACTGGAATGTCAGAGGGTACCTGAGGTCAGGAGTAATCTGGAGTCCTAAAGGCACTGGGGAGCACGAGGCAACCTGGGAATTCATTCTGAGGCACCCCAGCAACACCCTGAGGCACCCAAACAGAGTAAAACTCCTAGATGAGTAAGGTACCGGCGTCGAGTGCACCAGGCAGTGGTCAGTGGTAATCTTTGGGAACGCCCATGGTACCTATTAATGCACAGGAGTGAATATGAGGAGTACCTAGCAGTTTGAAAATTTGTTTTATGCTGCACTGTGGGAGTGTCTGAGGTACTCCTGGGGACTCCGCCTGTGATAAAACTGGGAGGCTCAGGGCGCACCAGGGAATGTCAGTGGAATCACTCCTGGGGAGTGCCTGAGCAAACCGGCCCAGAGTGCCTGGGAGCCGGGCCAGAGGGGTGCAACTGGAGTGTCAGAGTGCACCTGGGATGCCCGGAGGTGCACATGTGGAGTGTAAGTAGTGCAAATCTGGGATACCCGAGGCACTGGGGAGCGCCCAGATATGCACCCATATGTCGAGGCACCGTGAGCTACCCAGGCACCCAGGAACGCCCAGTGAGCAAATCTCTGCAATGCCCGATGGGTAAAAATCAGATCAGAAAACTTGGGAGGGGCCGAGTGTGTAAAATCTGGGAGGCCTGGAGGTGTACCTGGGAGTGCCCGGAGGTGTGTTCTGAGTGTTCTGAGGTATACATGGAGGTAAGAAAATCTGGGAGTGTCGAGTGTACCTGGAGTGTTCTTTTGGAGGTAACGGGAGTGCCGAGGTGTAATTTGGGAGTGTCAGAGGTACCCTGGAGTGCCTGAAACTGGAGGGAGTGTCAGTGGAAAGGTTGGAGCAATGAGTGTCACCTGGTTTGAGGGCACCAGATATCGGAGTAATACCTGGGAGTGGCGGAGTTGTGCATCCAAAGAGTGGCCTGGAGGGGCATCAGAGGTAAAATCTGGAGCGCTGTGTCGAGTGCATACCCAGGGAGGCCCAGCAGCACCTCAAAGGTGTATACCCGAGGCAATCAATACACGGACAGGCACCAAGATCGAGGCAAAACTGTGAGCGAGAAAATCTGGGGAGTCTCAGAAGTAAACAGGAGCGTGAGGAGCACCTGGGAGTGCCCAGAGGCACCGTGGCACGGAGTGTACCTGGGAGTACTGGAGGCACCTGAGGCTGGGAGGTGTGTCAGGGAACAGAGGCACCCCAGGAGGCCAGAGTAAAACAGTTAGGTGTAACTGTGAGGCCCTGGAGGTGTATCTGGGAAACTGCCAGAGGTACCAGGAGTGCTCAGTGGGAGTACCCTGGGAGTCTCACGTGCTGTGTACTGAGCACCAGGAGGTAAATATCGGAGGTGGCACTGCAATATCAGAGGCCCCATGTCAGGAGGCACCTGGGAGTGCTGAGGCAGTGTCTTGTAGCACCAGTGTCTGCTGAGGCACCTGAAGCAGTGTCATGAAAGCAAAAACTTGGGATGTCAGCTAAAAACTGTATATCTGAGCAAAATCTGGGATGTCAGGAGGTGCACCTGGGAGTATCAGAGGTGTACCTAGGAGTGCTCGAGGTACCCAGCAAACTCTGGGTTCTTGAGTTGTGGAATTGAACAAGAGGTAAAACAGGAGGTCAGTGTGAGTACCTGGGAGGCTCCCAAAAGGCACTGGACTGACGGGAGGTAACTGGAAATGGCCTGAGTGGGAGCGCTCAGAGGTGTACCCACAGGCCGAAAACGGGGAGTGTCAGAGATGTGCCTGGAGGCTGTGAGGTCTGGCCTGGAGTGCCCACGCACCCTGAGGCCAGGGAGGTGTACCAGGGAATGTTGGTGGAGTCCTGGGAGTGGGTCAGAGGCGTACCTGGGAGTGTCAGAGGTGTACCATGGAATGTTACTGGAGTACCTGGGAGCAGAGAATCTGGGAGTGCCAGAGGTGCACCTGGGAGGATAAGTGCACCTGGGAGGCCGGAGGTGGACCTGGGAGTGCCTGAAGCGTGTACCTGGCGAGTGTCTGAGGCGTGCACCTGGCAGTGTCTGGAGGTGTGCACCTCAAGCGGTGCACCTGGGAAGCCGAGGCACCAGGAATGTGTGAGTCTCGGGAGGCAACAAAACTGGGAGGTGGAGGTGCAACGGGAGGAGGCACTGGGAGTGACAGAGAGCACCTAGGAGGCCAGAGGTGTACCTGGGGAGGCCCAGGAAGTGTATAGGGGAAGGCCGAGGTGCACCTGGGAAATCGCCAGAGGAGCACCGGGAGGCCAGAGTACTGAGTGGCCTCGGAGTGTCGGATCGCACCAGGAGTGAGCTCAGAGGCACGGAGGAAACGAGAGGTCGAGGTGACCTGAGAGTGTCAAAGGTGTACCTGGGAGCCAAGCCACAGGCCTGTAAAACCTGGGAGGTCAGAGGTGTGCCCAGAGTGCACTGGGAGCGAACCAATGGCAGTGCCCCAGGTGCACGTAGCAGTGCACCGGAGTGCTCAGAGGCACCAGGGAAACGCCCAGTGAGCCCTGGGAGTGCCAAAGCGCACCTGAGTGTGAAGAGGCACTGGAGGCAGGAAAACTGGGAGGACAGAGGAGCACCTAGGAGGCCAGGAGGTGCACTGGGAGCCGAGGTGTACAGGGAAGTGTCAGAGTGTACCGGAATGTCACAGGAGGTGCACCTGGGAGCGCCAGAGGTGTACCTGGGAGGCCAGAGGCATCTGGGAGTGTCACGTGTACCGGGAGCAAAAGGTGACTGAGGTCAGAGGAGTACCTGGGAGCAGAGGTGTGACCTGGGAGTGCTGAGGTGCACCTGGGAGGCCAGATAAAGTCTTGGGAGGCCGGGGCCAAATACCTGGGAGTGTCTGGAGGTGTACCTGGAAAGTCAGAGGTGAACCTGTGGAGGGGTTAGGGAGGTGCACCTGGGAGTGTCAGGAGGGTGGAACCCAAGTGCCGAACTGAACCTGGAGTGTCAGAGGCACTGGGGAGTGCCAGGAGGTGTACCTGCCTGGGCATGGGCCAGAGGATTGCCAGTGAAGGCCCAGGGTGTCTCAAAAGGTGTACCTGGGAGGGGTGTACCTGGATATTGGAGGTACCTGGGAATGGAGGGTAACCAGAGAGTGTCAGAGGTGTACCGAGAGAGCCTGAGGTGAACCAGGGAGGTCAGAGTAGTACCCGTGTGTCGCCTGGGAGTACTGGAGGTACCTGGGAGTATGCCAGAGGTGCACCTGGGAGCCCAGGTGTGAGGCCAGAGGCACCTGGAGCGTCAGAGGTGTACCTGGGAGGCCAAGAGTGTAACTGGGAATGTCAGAGGTGCACAAAGGAGGTCAAGCACCTGGGAGTCTCAAAGGTGCACCTGAGCATCAGAGCTGTAAAACACGGAGGTACCTGGGAATATGGAAGATGTACTTAGGTCAGAGGTGTCCTGGGAGGCCTTATGCACCTGGGATGCCACAGGGATGCCTGGGAGTGCACCTGGCCGAGGTGCACCTGGAGGCCAGAGGTGTACCAGCAAGAGGAATACCTAGGAGTCAGAGGTACCTGGGAGGCTCAGAGGTGTACCTGGGAGGCTCGAGGTGTACCTGGGAGCATCAGAGGTGTACCTGGGAGTGTCAGGAGGTGTACCTGGGAATGTCAGAGGTATACCAGGAGTTTCAGTGAAGCACCTGAGTCCCAAAGGTGTACCTGAGGCCAGAGGAGCAACTTGGGAGTGTCAGAGGTGTACCTGGGAGGTCAGAGGTACCCTGGGAGGTCAGAGATGTACCTGGGAGCACAGCAGTGTAACTGGGAGGTCTGGATGGGCACTAAGAGTGTCAGAGGTGTACCAGGAATACCAGTGGAGTACCTGGGAGGCCTGTGAGGTACCTGGGAGAATCAGAGGTGCACCTGGGATCAGAGGTGTACCTGGGAGTGTCAGGAGGTGTACCTGGGAGGCAGGCGTACCTGGAAGTCAGAGGTGCACCTGTCGGATTTGTACCTGGAGTGCTTGGAGGCGTGACCTGGGAGTGTCAGAGGTGTACTGGTAGCATCAGAGAGGTGTACCTGGGAGGCCAGTGAAGCAACTGGGAGTCTCAAAGGTGTACCTGAGTATCGGAGGTGTACCTGGGAATATTGGAGGTGTACCTGGGAATATCGGAGTACCAGAGAGTGTCAGAGTGTACCTGGGAGTCTCCAGAGGTGAACCAGGAGGTCAGAGGAACATGGGAGTGTCAGAGGTGTACCTGGGAGTACCGGAGGTGCCTGGGAGTATCGGAGGTGTACCTGGGAGTGCTCAGAGGTGTACCTGGGAGCATCAGAGGTACCTGGGAGTACAGGTAGAACTGGGAATGGAGGCCTGGGAATATCGGAGGTGTAACCTAGGAGGTGTCAGAGATGTCCTGGAGGTCGGAGGTGTACCTGGAGCATCACTGAGACACCTGCGATTGTCAGAGGTCTGGCAGCATCAGAGTGCACCAGGAGGTCAGAGGAATACCCAGGAGGCTCAGAGGTGTACCTGGGAGTGCTCAGAGGGTACCAGGGAGTATCGGAGGTTTACCTGGGAGTGCTGGAGTTGTACCTGGGAGTGCCGGAGGTTGACCTGGGAGTGTCAGAGGTGCACCTGGGAGTATCAGAGGTGTACCTGGGAAGGTCAGAGGCGTACTGAATGTCAGAGGTGTACCAGGGAGTGTCAGTAACGGGAGTCTCAAAGGTGTCTGAGAGTATCAGAGGTACCTGGGAATATTGGAGGTGTACCTGGAATACTGGAGATGTACCTAGGGAGTGTCAGAGGTGTCCTGGGAGTGTCGAGGGTGTACCTGGGAGTGTCACAGGAGTACCTGGGATTGTCAGAGGTGTACCTGGCATTGTCAGAGGTGTACCTGGGAGTGTCAGAGGTGACCAGGAGGGGTCAGAGGAATACCTAGGAGTGTCAGAGGTGCACTGGAGTGCCGAGGTGTACCTGGGAGTGTCAGAGGTGTTCCTGGGAGTATCAGAGGTGTACCTGGGAGTGTCAGAGGTGTACCTGGAGAATGTCAAGGGTATACCAGGGAGTTTCAGTGAAGCACTTGGAGTCAAAGTTGCACCTGGGAGGCCAGAGGAGTACCTGGGAGGCTCGGAGTGCACCTGGGAGTGTCAGAGGTGTACCTGGGAGTGCCAGGAGATGCACCTGGGAGTGCTCAGTGGTGTATCTGGGAGGTCGGACGGTACCTAGGGAGGGTCAGAGGTGTACCAGGAATATCAGTGGAGTGCCCTGGGAGGTCAGAGGTGTCCTGGGAGAATGAGAGGTGTACCTGGGATTGTCAGAGGTGTACCTGGGAGTGTCAGAGGTGTACCTGGGAGTGTCAGGAGGTGTACCTGGAAGTGTCAGAGGTGTACCTGGGAGTGTCGGATTTGTAACTTGGGAGTGCTCGGAGGCGGACCTGGGAGGCAGGTGTCTGGTAGTATCAGAGGTGTACCCAGGAGTGTCAGAGGTGCACCTGAGGTCAGAGGCACCAGGGAGGTCAGTGAAGCACCTGGGAGTCTCAAAGGTGTACCTGGGAGCACCGAGGTGGTATCTGGGAATACTGGAGGTAATTCCAACACGGAGGTGTACCGGAGAGTGTCAGAGGCTTACCTGAGTCTCAGAGGTGAACCAGGAGTCAGAGGAGGCCTGGGAGGCCTGTGAGGTGTACCTGGGAGTACCGGAGTCTGGGAGCATCGGAGGTGTACCTGGGAGGTCAGAGGTGTACCTGGGAGCATCAGAGGTGTACCTGGGAGTATCAGAAGTGTACCTGGGAATATCGGAGGTGTACCTGGGAATATCGGAGGTGTATCTAGGAGTGTCAGAGGTGTCCTGGGAGGTCGGAGGTGTACCTGGGAGTGTCAGAGGTGTACCTGGGAGTGTCAGAGATGTGCCTGGGAGGCCAGAGGTATATCTGGGAATGTCGGACGTGTACCTGGGAGCGCCAGAGGTGAAGGGAATGTCAGTGGAGCACTGGGAGTGTCAGAGGTGTGGGACTGCAGAGGTACCTCTGGAGTGTCAGAGGTGAACCTGGGAGTCGGAGGTGCACCTGGAGGTCAGAGGTACCTGGGAGTGTGGAGAAGTGTACCTGGGAGTCGAAAACCTGGGAGTGTCTGAGGTGCACCTGGCAGTGTCTGAGGCACCTGGCAGTGCACTGAGGTGGTACCTGCAGTGTCACGGTGTACATTGGGAGGTCAGAGGTGTACCAGGAATGTCAGTGGAGTACCTGGGAGGTCAAAGGTGTACCTGGGAGGTGAGAGGTGTACCTGGAAGTGGAGAGGTGTACCCATGGGCCAGAGGTGTACCTGGGAGTGTCAGCGGTGTACCTGGGGAGTGCTAGAGGTGAATCAGGAGTGCCCAGGGAATGCCCAAGGAGTGTCAGGAGGTCCACCTGGGAGTGTCAGAGGTGCACCTGGGAGTGTCAGAGGTTCCTGGGAGTATCAGGAGGTGCACCTTTGAGCCTGGGGAGGTGTACCTGAATGTCAGAGGCATACCAGGGAGTTTGTCGGGAAGACCTGAGTCTCAAAGGTGTACCTGGGAGGTCAGGAGGAGTACCTGGGAGGTCAGAGGTGTACCGGAGTGTCAGAGGTGTACCTGGGGAGTGTCAGATGTACCTGGGAGTGTCAGTGGTGTATCTGGGAGTGTCGGACGTGCACTAGGAGTGGTGAGGTGTACCAGGGAATAGTGGAGTACCTGGGAGGTCAGAGGTGTACCTGGGAGAATCAGAGGTGCACTGGACAGAGGGGTGTACCTGGGAGTGTCAGAGGTGTACCTGGGAGGTCAGAGGTGTACCTGGAAGTGGCAGAGGTGTACCTGGGAGGTCAGACTGTACCTGGCAAGGGACCTGGGAGTGTCAGAGGTGTACCCAGCATCAGAGGTGTACCTGGGAGTGTCAGAGGTGTACCTGGGAATGCTGAGAGGCATACCAGGAGGTCAGTGAAGCACCTGGGAGTCTCAAAATGAGCATGGAGGCAACCTGGGATATTGGAGGTACCTGGGAATACGGGAGGTAAAATGGAGAATCAGAGGTGTACCTGGGAGTTCAGAGGTGAAACCATGGAGGTCAGAGAGTACCTGGGAGGCTGGGAGGTACCTGGGAGACGGGAGGCACTGGGAGAGAGGTACCTGGGAGGCAGAGTACCTGGGAGTATCAGAGGATACCTGGGAGTATCAGAAGGTACCAACATCAGAGGTGTGGGGATACTGAGGTGTACCTTGAGTGTCAGAGGTCCCTGGGAGGTCGGAGGTACCTGGGAGTGTCACAGGAGCACCTGCGATTGTCAGAGGTGTACCTGGCAGCATCAGAGGTGTACCAGGAGTGTCAGAGAATACCTAGGAGTGTCAGAGGTACCTGGGAGTGTCAGAGGTGTACCTTGGAGCATCGGAGGTTTACCGGAGTGCCGGAGTTGGTACCTGGGAGGAGGCGGACGTGGGAGTGTCAGAGGTGTACCTGGGAAGGTCAGAGGTGTACCTTCGGAATGTCAGAGGCATACTAGGGAGTGTCAGTGAAGTACCTGGGAGTCTCTCAAAGGTGTACCTGGGAGACCGGAGGTGTACCTGGGATTATCGGAGGTGTACCTGGGAATACGGAAGTAAACCAGGAGTCAGGAGGTGTACCTGGGAGTCTCAGAGAGGTGAAACCAGGAGTGTCAGGGGAGCACTGGAGGTCAGAGGTGTACCTGGAAGTATCGGAGGTGTAACTGGGATGTCAGAGATGTGTACCAGGAGGTCAGGAGCACCTGGGAGTCTCAAAGGTGTACCTGGGAGCATCAGAGGTGCCTGGGAACACGGAGGTACCTGGGAATACCGGAGGTGTACCTGGAGTGTCTGGGTGTACCTGGCAGTGTTTGAGGTACCTGCAGCAGTGTCGAGGTACCTGGGAGGTCACGGTGTACCTGGGAGAGCAGACGTATCAGGAGGACAGAGGAGTACTTAGTAGTGTTAGAGGTGTTCCTGGGAGGAGAAGTGGTACCTGGGAGTGTCTGGGGGTACCTGGGAGGTCAGAGGTACCTGGCAGTGTCAGGGGTGTACCAGGAATGTCAGTGGAGCACCTGGGAATGTCAGAGGTGTACCTGGGAGGCCAGAGGTACCTGGGAGGTCAGAGGCACCTGGGAGGTCAGAGGTGTAACTGGGAGGTCGGAGGTGCACATGGGAGTGTAGGTAGTACCTGAGAATGTCGGAGGTGTACCTGGGAGTGTCGGGGAGCACCTGGGAGGTGGTGAGGTGTATTGGGAGGCCAGAGGTGTACCTGGGAGGTACCAGGGGAGTGTCAGTGAGGCCTGGGAGGTCAGAGGTACCAGGGAGTGCTCAGAGGAACACCTAGGAGTGCTCGGAGGTTTACCTGGGAGGCTGGGAGGTGTACCTAGGAATATCGGAGGTTACCTGGGAGTGGCGGAGCAACGGGAGGCCGGAGGCGGACTACCCAGAGGTATACCAGAGGCCGGTGAAGTACCTGGGAGTTCAAAGGTGTAACTGGGAGTATCGGAGGTGTACCTGGGAATATCGGAGGTGTACCTGGGAATATCGGAGGTGAAACCAGGAGTGTCAGAGGTGTACCTGGGAGTCTCAGAGGTGAAACAGGGAGGCCAGAGAGCACTGGGAGTGTCAGAGGTGTACCTGGGAGTATCGGAGGTACCTGGGAGTATCGGAGGTGTACCTGGGAGCTCAGAGGTGTACTAGAATATCAGAGGCATACCTGGGAGCACAGAGGTGTACCTGGAGTGTCAGGGGTGTAACTGTGAGTCTCGGAGGTGTAACTGGGAATGTCAGAGGTGTCTCCAGGAGTGTTGGAGCACGGGAGGGCTTTGGGAGACAGAGGTACCTGGGAATATCGGAGGTACCTGGCAACACGGGAGGTGTACCTGGGAGGTCAGAGGTGTACCTGGAGTGCCTGGAGGTACGTGGCAGTGTCTGGGGTGTACCTGGCAGTGTCTGAGGTGACCTGGCAGTGTCAGCGGTGTACCTGGGAATGTCAGCGGTGTACCTGGGAGTTAGACGTATCAGGGAGGACAGGAGAGTACCTAGTAGTGTTAGAGGTGTACCTGTGAGTGTGAGAAGTGTACCTGGGAGTGCCTGGAGGTACCTGGGAGGCTAAGAGGTGTACCTGGGAGGTTAGGGTGTACCAGGAATGTCAGTGAATACCTGGGAGGTCAGAGGTGTACCTGGGAGTGTCAGAGGTGTACCTGGGAGTGTCAGAGGTGTAACTGGGAGTGTCAGAGGTGTACCTGGGAGGCTCGGAGGTGTACATGGGAGGTAAGTAGTGTACCTGGGAGTATCGGAGGTGTACCTGGGAGGTCGGAGGTGTACCTGAGAGTGTCAGAGGTGTACCTGGGAGGTCAGGTGTACCAGGAACTGCGGTGGAGTACCGGAAATGTCAGAGGTACCTGGGAGGTCAGAGGTACCTGGGAGGTCAGAGGTGTACCTGGGAGGTCAGAGACTACCTGGGAGGGTGGTGTATCTGGGAGTGTCGGACGGTACCTAGGAGGTCAGAGGTGAACAGGAATATCAGTGGAGTACCTGGGAGCTCAGAGGTACCTGGAGTGCAGAGGTGCCGGAAGTGTCGAGGTACGGGAGAGCGGATTGTACCTGGGAGGCCGGAGGTGACCTGGGAGTTCAGAGGGTACTGGTATCAGAGGTGTACCTGGGAGGTCAGAGGTGTACCTGGGAATGTCAGAGGTATACCAGGGAGTGTCAGTGAAGCACCTGGGAGTCTCAAAGGTGTACCTGGGAGCACTGGAGGTGAACCTGGGAATATTGGAGGTGTACTGAATATCGGAGGTGTACCGAGAGTGTCAGAAGTGTACCTGGGAGTCTCAGAGGTGAACCAGGAGTGTCAGAGGAGCACCTGGGAGTGCAGAGGTGTACCTGGGAGTACCGGAGGCCTGGGAGCATCGGGAGGCCTGGAGTGTCAGAGGTGTACCTGGGATATCAGAGGCATACCTGGGAGTATCAGAAGGTACCTGGGAATATCAGAGGTGTACCTGGGAATATTGGAGGTACCTTGGAGGTCAGAGGTGTCCTGGGAGTGCCGGAGGCATCTGGGAGTGTCACAGAGTACCCAGGACATTGCAGAGGTGTACCTGGCAGTATCAGAGGTGTACCAGGGAGGTTGGGAGAATACCTAGGAGTGTCAGAGGTGACCTGGGAGGCCAGAGGTGTACCTGGAGTATCGGAGGTTTACCTGGGAGTGCCGGAGTTGTACCTGGAGTGCCGGAGGCGGACCTGGGAGTGTCAGAGGTGTACCTGGGAGTATCAGAGGGCTACCTGGGAAGGTCAGAGGATAATCTCGGAATGAGGATACAGGGGAGTGTCAGTGAAGGCCTGGGAGTCTCAAAGGTGTACCTGGGAGTATCGAGGTGTACCTGGGATTATCGGAGGTGTACCTGGGAATATCGGTGTTAAAACCAGGAGGCAGAGGTACCTGGGAGTCTCAGAGGTGAACCAGGAGTGAAGAGTGCCTGGGAGTGTTGGGAGGTGCACTGGGAGACGGGAGGTGTAACTGGGAAATGCCAGAGGTGTACCAGGGAGTGTCAGGTGAGTACCTGGGAGTTCAAAGGTGTACCTGGGAGTATCAGAGGTGTACCTGGGAATATCGGAGGTGTACTCAGAATACGGGAGTGTACCTGGGAGTGCCTGGGTGTACCTGGCAGGCCTGAGGTGTACCTGGCAGTGTCAAGGGTACCTGGGAGTGTCAGCTGGAAAACCTGATGATCGGGAGGACAGAGGAGTACCTAGTAGTGTTAGACGTTCCTGGGAGGAGAAGTGTACCTGGATGTTCAACCTGGGAGGTTGAGAGGTGACCTAGGCAGTGTGGGGTGTACCAGGAATGTCAGGAGTACCTGGGAATGTCAGAGGTACCTGGGAGTGTCAGGGAGGACCTGGGAGGTCAGAGGCCTGGGAGGTCAGAGTGTAACTGGGAGAGTCGGAGGTGTACATGGGAGTGTAAGAGTGTACTGGGAGTGTCGGAGGTACCTGGTGTTGTAGTACCTGGGAGGCACGGAGGCGAGGTACCTGGAGTCAGGGGTGTACCAGGAGTGCTGTGGAGACCTGGGAGGCCAGAGGTGTACTAGGGAGTGTCAGAGGAATACCTAGGAGGTCAGAGGTTTACCTGGAGGCCAGAGGAATCTAGAGCACGGAGGCCACCTGGGAGTGGCGGAGTGGTCCCTGGGAGTGTCGGAGGCGACCTGGGAGGTCAGAGGTGACCTGGGAGCATCAGAGGTGTACCTGGGAGCCAGAGGTGTACCTGGGAAAGTCAGAGGCATGTACCAGGAGTGTCAGTGAAGTACCTGGGAGTCCCAAAGGTGTAACTGGGAGCACCGGAGGTGTACCTGGGAACATCGGAGTGTACCTGGGAATATCGGAGGTGACCAGGAGGCAGAGGTGTACCTGGGAGTTCTCAGAGGTGAAACAGGAGGTCAGAGGAGTACCTGGGAGCTGCAGAGGTGTACCTGGGAGTACCGGAGGTGTACCTGGGAGTACCGGAGGTACCTGGGAGGGTCAGAGGTACAAGGGAATATCAGAGGATACCGGAAAAGCAGAGGTGTACCTGGGAGTGTCAGTGTAACTGTGAGTCTCGGAGGTGTAACTGGGAATGCCAGAGGTACCAGGAGTGTCAGTGAGCACCTGGGAGTCTCAAAGGTGTACTTGGAGTATCAGAGGTGCACCTGGGAATATCGGGAGGTACCTGGCAACACGGGAGGTGTACCTGGGAGGCCAGAGGTGTACCTGGAGCCGGAGGCGTACGTGGGCAGTGTCTGGGTGTACCTGGCAGTGTCTGAGGTGTACCTGGCAGTGCTGGGCGGTGTACCTGGGAATGCTGGGCAGTACCTGGGAGAGAGAGATGTATCAGGAGGACAGAGGAGCACTAGTAGTGTTAGAGGTGTACCCTGGAGTGTGGAGAAGTGTACCTGGGAGTGTCTGAGGTACCTGGGAGTGTCGAGGTACCTGGAGGTCAGAATTAGGGAATGTCAGGTGAATACCTGAGGCTGAGGCACCTGGGAGAGGAGAGGTGTACCTGGGAGTGTCAGAGGTAACTGGGAGTGCAGGGGAGGTACCTGGGAGGCCGGAGGTGTACATGGGAGGGTAAGAAGGACCTGGAGCACGGAGGTGCCTGGGAGGTCGGAGGCCTGAGAGGTCAGAGGTGTGACCCGGAGTGTCAGGGGTGTACCAGGAATGTCAGTGGGAGTACCTGGGAATGTCAGAGGTACCTGGAGCAACAGAGGTGTACCTGGGAGTGCTCAGAGGTGTACCTGGGAGTGTCAGAGGATACCTGGGAGTGTCGGAGGTGCAAGGATGGGGAGGTACCTGGGAGGTCGGAGGGCACCTGGGAGTGTCGGAGGTGTACCTGGGAGGGTCAGAGGTGTACTTGGGAGTGTCAGAGGTGTACCTGGGAGGTCAGGGGTGTACCAGGGAGGTCAGTGGAGTACCTGGGAGGTCAGAGGTGTACCAGGAGGCCGAGGAATACCTAGAGGCCAGAGGTTTACCTGGGAGGTCAGAGGTGTACCTAGGAGCACGGGAGGTTTACCTGGGAGTGGCGGAGTTGTACCTGGAGTAAGCGAGGGACTGGGAGTGCTGGGAGTCTGGGAGGAGGTGTACCTGGGAGTGTCAGAGGTGTGCCTGGGAAAGCAGGGTATACCAGGGAGTGTTGGGCAATGGGAGTCTGTGCACTGGGAGACGGAGGTGTACTGGGAATATCGGAGGTACTGAACACGAGAAACCAGGAGGCCAGAGGTGTACCTGGGAGTCTCCAGAAGGAAACAGGAGTGTCAGAGGAGTACCTGGGAGCGAGGGTGTACCTGGGAGTATCGGAGGTACCTGGGAGTACGGAGGTGTACCTGGGAGGTCAGAGGCACCAGGGAGTATCAGAGGTATACCTGGGAGTGTCAGTACCTGGGAGTGTCAGGGGTGTAACTGTGAGTCTCGGAGGTGTATCTGGGAATGTCAGAGGTGTACCAGGCTGAGTGAGTACCTGGGAGTCTCAAAGGTGTACTTGGGAGTATCAGAGGTGTACCTGGGAATATCGGAGGTGTACCTGGCAACAATGGGAGAAGTGAGTGTCAGAGGTGTACCTGGGAGTGCCGGAGGTGTACGTGGCAGTGTCTGGGGTGTACCTGGCAGTGTCTGGAGGTTTACCTGGCAGGTCAATGTGTACTCAGAGTGCCAGGTGCACCTGGGAGCATCGGAGGTGCCTGGGAGCCAGAGCTGTGCCATGGGAGCATCAGGAGGTGTAACCCAGGGAGGTCAGAGGGTGCATTGGGAGTGTCAGAGGTGTACCTGGGAGTGTCAGGGTGTACCAGGGAGTGTCAGGGGAGTACCTGGGAGTGTCAGAGGTGTACCAGGAGTGTCAGAGGAATACCTGAGGAGTGTCAGAGGTTTCCCTGGGAGGGAGGTGCCTAGGAGCACGGGAGGTTTACCTGGGAGTGGCGGAGTTGTACCTGGGAGGCCGGAGGGGACCTGGGAGTGTCAGAGGTACCTGGGAGTATCAGAGGTGTACCTGGGAGGCTGCAGAGGTGTACCTGGGAAACAGAGGCATACCACAGGGAGTGTCAGTGAAGTACCTGGGAGTCTCAAAGGTGTAACTGGGAGTATGAGGTAACGGGAATATCGAGGTACCTGGGACACGGGAGGTGAAACCAGGGAGGTCAGAGGTGTACCTGGGAGTCTCAGAGGTGAAACAGGGAGGCCAGAGGAGTACCTGGGAGTGTCAGAGGTGTACCTGGGAGCATCGGAGGTGTACCTGGGAGCACGGAGGTGTACCTGGGAGTGTCAGAGGTGTACCAGGAATATCAGAGGTATACCTGAGTGTCAGAGGTGTACCTGGGAGTGTCAGGGTGTAACTGTGAGTCTCGGAGGTGTAACTGGGAATGCAGAGGTACCAGGGAGTGTCAGTGAGTACCTGGGAGTTCAAAGGTGTACTTGGGAGTATCAGAGGTAAACTGGAACACGGGAGGTACCTGGTAATACGGGAGGTGTAGCCTGGGAGGCCAGAGGTGTACCTGGGAGTGCCGGGAGGTGGCAGAGTCTGGGGTGTACCTGGCAGTGTCTGAGGTGTACCTGGCAGCAGCCAAGGTACCTGGGAATGTCAGGTGTACCTGGGAGTGTTAGACGTATCAGGGAGTGACAGAGGAGCACCTAGTAGTGTTAGAGGTGCACCTGTGAGTGTGGAGAAGGTACCTGGGAGTGTTAGAGTACCTGGGAGGCCAGAGGTGTACCTGGGAGTGTCAGGGGTGTACCAGGAATGTCAGTGGAATACCTGGGAGTGTCAGAGGTGTACTGAGGCCAGAGGTGTACCTGGGAGGTCAGAGGTGTAACTGGGAGGTCAGAGGGTACCTGGGAGTGTCGGAGGTATGGGAGTGTAAGTAGTGTACCTGGGAGCACGGAGGTACCTGGGAGGCCGGAGGTGTACCTGAGAGAGGAGGTGTACCGGAGTGTCAGGAGGTACCAGGGAATGCCTGTGAGTACCTGGGAATGTCAGAGGTGGGTACAGAGTACCTGGGAGGTCAGAGGTGTACCTGGGAGTGCTGGGAGGTGTACCTGGGAGTGTCGGAGGTGTACATGGGAGTGTAGTGTGTACCTGGGAGGAGGTACCTGGAGGTGTACCTGGGATGCTGAGGCATTGGGAGTGCCAGAGGTGAACTGGGAGTGTTGGGGTGTACCAGGAGGCTGGTGGAGTACCTGGGAGTGTCAGAGGTGTACCTGAGTGCCGGAGGTGCACGTGGCAGTGTTCAACCTGGCAGTGTCTGAGGTGCACCTGGCAGGTCAGCGGTGTACCTGGGAGCAGAAGGAAACTGGGGAGCACGGGAGGTGGGAGGTCAGAGGTGTACCTGGGAGTATCAGAGGTGTACCTAGGAGGTCAGATGCACCTGGCAGCCAGCGGTGTAACTGGGAGCCCTGGAGTTGTAACTGGGAATGTAAGAGGTGCAGCTGGGGAGCACCTGGGAGCCTCAAAGGTGTACCTGGGAGCATCAGTGTAACTGAACACGGAGGTACCTGGGAATACGGGAGGTGTACCTGGGAGGTTCAGAGGTACCTGGCAGTGTCAGAGGTGTACCTGAGTCAGAGATGTGCCTGGGAGTGTCAGGAGGTCTATCTGGGAGCTGACGTGTACCTGGGAGTGTCAGAGGCAACAGGGAATGTTGGTGGAGACCTGGGAGGCCGAGGTGTACCTGGGAGGTGTGAGAGGTGTACCAGGGAATGTTAGTGAGTACCTGGGAGTGTCAGAGGTACCTGGGAGTGTCAGAGGTGGGAAGTGACAAGTGTACCTGGAGAAATGGGAGTGTCTGAGGTGTACCTGGCAGCCTGAGGTGTACCTGGCAGTGTCTGAGGTACCAGGAATGTCAGGAGTACCTGGAGCCAAAGGTGTACCTGGAGTAGAACCTGGGAGGAGAGAACTGGGAAAGCTGGGACCTGGGAGGCGAGACCTGGGAGAGGAGGTGAATCAGTGAGTGACAGAGGAGTACCTAGAGTGTCAGAGGCACTGGGAGTGCTCGGAGGTGCAGGAAGTGAAGAGGTGTACTCTGGAAGTCAGAGGTGTACCTGGGAGTGTCAGAGGTACCTGGAGTGTCAGAGGTAATCTGGAGGATGTCGGACGTGCACCTGGGAGTGTCAGAGGTGTGACAGGAATGTCAGTGACACCTGGGAGGCAGAGTGTACCTGAGAGGTCAGAGGTGTACCTGGGAGTGTCAAAGGTGACCTGGGAGTGTCAGAGGTGTACCTGGGAGGTTCGGAGGTGTGCCTGGGAGTGTCAGAGGTGCACTTGGGAAGGCCAGGTGTGGAGTGTCAGGCACCTGGGAGTGTCTGAGGTGTACCTGGGAGCAGAGGTACCTGTGGGAGTGTTAGAGGTGTACCTGGGAGCACAGAGGTACCTGGGTGTGTCGGATACCTGGGAGTGTCCGGAGGCGTGACCTGGGAGTGCTGTACCTGGGAATGTCAGAGGCATACCAGGGATTGTCAGTGAAGTACCTGGGTGTCTCAAGGTGTACCTGGGAGCATCGGAGGTGTACCTGGGAATATTGGAGGTGTACCTGGGAACACGGAGGTACCAGAGAGCAGAGGTGTACTGGGAGGAGTTCAGAGGCAGAGCACGTGAGTAGTACCTGGGGTCAAATGTACCTGGCCGGGAGGTGTACCTGGAGGTCAGAAATGTGGGAGTGTCAGAGGTACCTGGGAGTATCAGAGGTACCTGGGAGTGCCAGAGGTGTACCTGGGAGTCAAGGGTGTAACTGGGAATGTCAGAGGTGTACCAGGAGTGTCAGTGGCGGCACGGGAGCCTCAAAATGAAAGTATCAGAGGTGGGAATACAGGTGTACTTCACGGGAGATGTACCTAGAGTGTCAGAGGTGTCCTGGGAGGGGAGGTGTGCCTGGGAGTAGCCAAGCAGAGCACCTGATGTCAGAGGTACCAGGCTGTCAGAGGCTAAATGTGAGTGTCAGGAGGTGTACCAGGGAGTGTCAGAGAATACCCTAGGGAGTGTCAGAGGTGTGCCGAGTAAAATGAGGAGTGTCAGAGGTGCACCTGGGAGCATCAGAGGTGTACCTGGGAGAGTCAGAGGTGTACCTGGGAATGTCAGAGACAACCAGGAGTTTCAGTGAAGCACCTTGGAGTCTCTGTACCTGGGATTGTCAGGAGTACCTGGGAGTGTCAGAGGTGTACCTGGGAGGCCAGGAGGTGTACCTGGGAGTGCTCAGAGATGTACCTGGGAGTGTCAGTGGTGTATCTGGGAGCAACGGACGTACCTAGAGTGTCAGATGTACCAGGTATATCAGTGGAGTACCTGGGAGGCCAGAGGTGTACTGGGAGAATAGGGCACTGGGATTGTCAGAGGTGTACCTGGGAGTGTCAGGTGTACCTGGAGTGTCACAGGTGTACCTGGAAGTGTCAAAGGTGTACCTGGGAGGCCGGATTTGTACCTGGGAGGCCGGAGGCGACCTGGGAGTGTCAGAGGTGTACCTGGTAGTATCAGAGGTGTACCTGGGAGTGCAGAGGTACCTGGGAATGTCAGAGGCATACCGGGAGTGTCAGTGAAGCACCTGGGAGTCTCAAAGGTGTACCTGGGAGCACGGAGGTGTACCTGGGAATATTGGAGGTGTACCTGGGAATGGAGGTGTACCAGAGAGTGTCAGAGGTACCTGGGAGCTCAGAGGTGAACCAGGAGTGTCAGAGAGCACCTGGGAGCTCAGAGGTGTACCTGGGAGCACGGGAGGTGTACCTGGGAGTATCGGAGGTGTACCTGGGAGTGTCAGAGGTGTACCTGGGAGCATCAGAGGTGTACCGAGTATCAGAAGTGTACCTGGGAACACTGGAGGCCTGGGAATACGGAGGTGTACTCTAGGAGTGTCAGAGATGTCTGGGAGTGTCGGAGGTACCTGGAGTGTCACAGGAGTACCTGATTGTCAGGAGTGTACCTGGCAGCATCAGAGGTGTACCACAGGGAGTGTCAGGAGGAATACCTAGGAGTGTCAGAGGTACCTGGGAGTGTCGGAGGTGTACCTTGGAGTACCGGAGGTTTACCTGGGAGTGTCGGAGTTGTACCTGGGAGTGTTTGGAGGACCTGGGAGTGTCAGAGGTGTACCTGGGAGACAGAGGTGTACCTGGAAGTCAGAGGTGTACCTTCGGAATGTCAGAGTATACCAGGGAGTGTCAGTGAAGTACCTGGGAGTCTCAAAGGTGTACCTGGGAGTATCGGAGGTGTACCTGGGATTATCGGAGGTACCTGGGAATATCGGTGTTAAACCAGGGAGGTCAGAGGTGTACCTGGGAGTTCTCAGAGGTGAACCAGGAGTCAGAGGAGTACTTGGAGTGTCGGAGGTGCACCTGGGAGACGCGGAGGTGTAACTGGGAATGCCAGAGGCAAAACCAGAGAAGGTGAGTACCTGGGAGTCCTAAAGGTGTACCTGGGAGTATCAGAGGTGTACCTGGAATATCGAGGTACCTGGGAATATCGGAGGTGTACCTGGGAGTGTTCAAAAGAGGCCTGAGGCCTGGCAGTGTCAGCGGTGTACCTGGGAGAGTCAGAGGTGTACCTGGGAGCAAGACGTGAATAGGGAGGACAGAGGAGTACCTAGTAGTGCTAGAGGTGCCCTGGGAGGTGAGAAGTGTACCTGGGAGTGTCTGGGTGTACCTGGGAGCCAGAGGTACTGGCAGCTAAAAAGGGGAATGCTGCAGTACCTGGGAATGCAGAGGTGTACCTGGGAGTGTCAGAGGTGTACTTGGGAGCACAGAGTACTGGGAGCAGAGGTGCAACTGGGAGAGTCGGGAGGTACATGGGAGGTGTGGACCTGGGAGTGCCGGAGGTGTACCTGGGAGTGTCGGAGGACCTGGGAGTGTCAGAGGTGTACTTGGGAGGCTTGGGGAGGTACCTGGGAGGTTGGGGTGCACCAGGGGAGGCAGTGAGGCCTGGGAGGTTGGCGGTACCAGGGAGTCAGAGAACACCTAGGAGTGTCAGAGGTTTACCTGGGAGGTCAGAGGTACCTAGGAGTATCGGAGGTTTACCTGGGAGTGGCGGAGTTGTACCTGGAGGCCGGAGGCGGACCTGGGAGTGCTGGGGTGAGTACCTGGGAGTGTCAGAGGTGTACCAGGGAGGTCAGAGGAACACCTAGGAGTGTCAGAGGTTTACCTGGGAGTGTCAGGGGTGTACCTAGGAGCACGGGAGGTTTACCTGGGAGTGGCAGAGTTGTACCCGGAGAGCCGGAGGTGACCTGGGAGGTGAGGTGTACCTGTGAGTATCAGAGGTACCTGGGAGGCTGGGAGGTGTACCTGGGAAACTCAGAGGTATACCAGGGAGTGTCAGTGAAGTACCTGGGAAAGGTGTACTGGGGCCGGGAGGTGTACCTGGGAATGGAGGTACCTGGGAATATCGGAGGAACCAGGAGTGTCAGAGGTACCTGGGAGTTCTCAGAGGTGAAACAGGGAGTGTCAGAGAGGCCTGGGAGTGCCAGAGGATACCTGGGAGGATTGGAGGTACCTGGGAGTACGGAGGTGGCACCGGAGGTCAGAGGTGTACTAGGGAATATCAGAGGCGTACCTGGGAGTGTCAGAGGTGTACCGAGATGTCAGGGGTGTAACTGTGAGTCCCGGAGGTGTAACTGGGAATGTCAGAGGTACCAGGAGTGTCAGTGAGTACCTGGGAGTTCAAAGGTGTACTTGGGAGTATCAGAGGTGTACCTGGGAAGACGGGAGGTGTACCTGGCAATGGTGTACCTGGGAGTGACAGAGGTGTACTTGATGCGGGAGGTGTGTGGCAGTGTCTGGGGTGTACCTGGCAGTGCCTGAGGTGTACCAGAAGCAAGGTGTACCTGGGAATGTCATGGTGTACCTGGGAGTGTTAGACGTATCAGGAGCACAGAGGAGCAACCTAGTAGTGTTAGAGGTGTACCTGTGAGGGTGAGAAGGTACCTGGGAGTGCCTGAGGTACTGGGAGTACAGAGGTGTATCTTGGAGTGTCAGGTACCTGGGAGTGTCAGGAGAGGTACCTGGGGAGGTCAGAGGTGTACCTTGGAGTGTCAGGGGTGTACCTGGAGTGTCAGAGGTACCTGGAGTGTCAGGGGTGTACCAGGAATGAGTGGAATACCTGGGAGCCAGAGGTACCTGTCAGGTACCTGGGAGGACAGAGGTGTAACTGGGAGCCAGAGGTACCTGGGAGGCCGGAGGTACATGGGAGGAAGTAGTACCTGGGACATCGGAGGCACCTGGGAGGTCGGAGGTGTACTGAGAGTGTCAGAGTACCTGGGAGTGTCAGGGGTGTACCAGGAATTTCAGGAGCACCTGAATGTCAGAGGTGTGCCAGGGAGTCGGAGGTACCTGGGAGTGTCAGAGGTAAAATGGGGATGTCAGGAGGTGTACCTGGGAGGCCGGAGGTGTGGACATGGGAGGTAAGTAGTGCACCTGGAGGCTGGAGGTAAAACTGGAGTGTCGGAGGTACCCAGAGGTCAGAGGCACTCTGGGAGTGCAGAGGCACCTGGGGAGTGTCAGGGGTGTACCAGGGAGTGTCAGTGGAGCACCTGGGAGTGTCAGAGGTGTACCAGGAGTGTCAGAGAATACCTAGAGTGTCAGGGAGGTTGACCTGGGAGTGCTGGGGAGGTGTACCCAGAGCATTGGAGGTTACCTGGGAGTGGCGGAGCAGACCTGGGAGGTCGGAGGCGACCTGGGAGGCCAGAGGTGTACCTGGGAGTATCAGAGAGAAACTGGGAGCAGCAGAGGTGTACTGGGAAAGTCAGAGGTATACCAGGAGCAAGTGAAGTACCTGGGAGTCTCAAAGGTGTCACTGGGAGCATCGGAGGTACCTGGGAATACGGAAGTGAACTGGGAACAGGAGGTGAACCAGAGTCTCAGAGGTGTACCTGGGAGTTCTCAGAGGTGAAACAGGAGGTCAGAGAGTACCTGGGAGCACAGAGGTACCTGGGATATCGAGAGGCACCTGGGAGCACGGAGGTAACCTGGAGAGTCAGAGGTGGCAACAGAGGTCAGAGGCATACCTGGGAGGTCAGAGGTGTAACTGGGAATATCGGAGGGAACCTGGGAATGTCGGAGGTGAAACAAGGAGGCCAGAGAAAAAAATGGGAGTTCCAGAGCAGAAACAGGAGTGTCAGAGAGCACCTGGGAGTAACAGAGTGCATACCTCAAGGGAGAAGTGGCCTGGGAGATCGGGAGGTGTACCTGGGAGGCCAGAGGTACTAGGGGAATATCAGAGGCATACCTGGGAGTGTCAGAGGTGTACCTGGGAGTGTCAGGGGTGTAACTGTGAGTTCTCGGAGGTGCAACTGGGAATGTCAGAGGTAAAAAAAGGAAAGCTGGGGGAGGCCTGAGTTCAAAGGTACTTGGGAGTATCAGAAGTGGTACCAGAATATCGGAGGCAGCCGCAACATCGAGAGATGCACTGAGTGTCAGAGGGTGTGCCTGGGAGAGCGGAGGTGCACGTGGCAGTGTCTGGGGTACCTGGCAGTGTCCTGAGGTGCACCTGGAGGTCAGCGGTGTACCTGGGAATGTCATGAGGTGTACCTGGGAGCAGCAGACGGTATCAGGAGTGACAGAGAGCAAACAAGTAAAAGAGGTGCACCAGAGTGTGAGAAGTGGACCTGGGAGTGCCTCGAGTGTACCTGGGAGGGAGAGGTGTACCTGGAGTGCCAGGGGGTGTACCTGGGAGTCAGAGGTGTACCTGGGAGGTCAGAGGTGTAACCTTGGAGTGTTAGAACCGGGAGGTCAGAGGTACCTGGGAGGTTGGTAACAGGAAATGCCAGGGAATACCTGGAGGTGGTAACATGGGAGTGTCAGGGGTGTACCTGGGAGTTCAGAGGTGTAATGGAGCAAGGTCAGAGGTGTACCTGGGAGAAATGCGGGAGGTGTACAGTGGGAGTGTAAGGTAGTACCTGGGAGACGGGAGGTGTACCTGGGAGTAAATGGAGGTGTACCTGAGAGTGTCAGAGGTGTACCTGGGAGCTCAGGGGTGTACCAGAACTCAGTGGAGCACCTGGGAGGTGCACCTGGAGGTCAGAGGTGTACCTAAGAGTGCCAGAGGTGTACCTGGGAGTGTCAGAGGTGTACCTGAGCATGGAGGTGCACATGGGAGCGTAAGTAGTGTACCTGGGAGTGTGGAGGAACCTGGGAGTGCCGGAGGTGTACTTGGGAGCAGCCAGAGGGTACTGGGAGGTCAGAGGTGTACCTGGAAAGCCAGGTGTACCAGGAGCCAGGTAGAGCACCTGGGAGGTCAGGAGGTACCAGGAGGTCAGAGGAACAGGAGCAAGCCGAAGCACGGGAGTGCTTGGGAGGTGCACTGTAGGAGCATGGAGGTTTACCTGGGAGTGGCGGAGTTGTACCTGGGAGAAGCCGGAGGGACCTGGGAGGCCAGAAAATTTGGAGAATCAGAGGTACTGGGAGGTGAGAGGTGCACCTGGAAAGCCAGAGGCACTCAGGAGTGCCAGTGAAGACCTGGGAGTTCAAAGGTGTCACTGGGAGCATGGGAGGTGTACCTGGGAATATCGGGAAGGCCTGGGAATATCGGAGGTGAAACCCAGGAGTGTCAGAGGTGTACCTGGGAGTCTCAGAGGTGAAACAGGGAGCACAGAGGAGTACCTGGGAGTGTCAGAGGTGTACCTGGGAGCACCGGAGGTGTACTGGGGAGGCTGAGGTGTACCTGGGAGTCAGAGGTGTACCAGGGAGTATCAGAGGCATACCTGGGAGCTCAGAGGTGACCTGGGAAGCCAGGGTGTAACTGTGAGTCTCTGTAGGTGTATCTGGGAATGTTGTACCAGGGAGCAAGCCAGTGTGAGTACCGGGAGTTTCAAAGGTGTACTGGGAGCATCAGAGGTGGCCCAGAACTATCGGTACCTGGCAATATCGGAGGTACCTGGGAGTGTCAGAGTAACTGGGAGCGGAGGATGTGGCAGTGTCTGGGTACCTGGCAGCCTGAGGTGTACCTGGGAGCAAGGCGAACTGGGAGTGAAGGTGCACCAGCATCGGAGGTACCTGGGAGGTCAGAGGCCTGGGAGCATCAGGTGTACCCAGAGTGTCAGAGTGCACCTGGAGGCTTGGGAGGTGTACCTGGGAGTGTCAAAGGTGTACCAGGAGTGTCAGGGGAGTACCTGGGAGTGCCAGAGGTACTAGAAGTGTCAGGAGGCCTAAGGAGCACAGAGGTTACCTGAGGCCGGAGACTGGGAGCAAGTGGCACCTGAAAAGCCGGAGTAAAAATGGCCGGAGGCACTGGGAGGCTGGGAGGTACTTGGGAGGCTAAGAAGTGTACCAGGGAGGTAGTGAGAACGGGAGGTCAGAGGTGCCCAGGAAGCAGGGAGGAACACTCAGGAGGTAGAGGTTTACCTGGGAGGTCAGAGGTAAACCTAGGAGTATCGGGAGGTTTACCTGGGAGTGGCGGAGTTGTACCTGGGAGTGTCGGGAGCGTGACCTGGGAGGTCAGAGGTGACCTGGGAGCATCAGAGGTACCTGGGAGTCAGAGGTACCTGGGAAAGTCAGAGGTATACCAGGAGTGTCAGTGAAGTACCTGGGAGTCTCAAAGGTAACTGGGAGTAATCGGAGGTGTACTGGGAATATCGGGAGGTGTACCTGGAACACGGAGAAACCAGGAGTAATGGGAGTCTCAGAGGTGAAACAGGAGTGTCAGAGAGTACCTGGGAGAAGGAAGTATCGGAGGTACCTGGGAGCACGGGAGGTGGGAGGCCAGAGGTACTGGAGACAGAGGTACAACTGGGAGTGTAGAGGCAAAATGGGAGGTAGGGGTGCAACGTGAGTCTCGGAGGTGACGGAATGTCAGAGGTACCAGGGAGTGCAGTGGAGCCTGGGAGTCCCAAAGGTGCCTGGAGATCAGAGGTGCACTGGAAAAACGGGAGGTGCACCTGGCAACATCGGAGGTGTACCTGGGAGGCCAGGAGGTACCGGGAGAGCTGGAGGCACGTGGCAAGTCTGGGGTGTACCTGGCAGTGCCTGAGGTGCACCTGGTGTCAGCGGCAGGACCTGGAGCAACGGTGCACCTGGGAGCACGGGAGGTGACCTGGGAGTGTCAGAGGTACTGGGAGTATCAGGGTGTACCTAGAGTGTCAGGTGTACTGGAGGCTGAGGTACCTGGAAGGTTGGGGGTGTACCAGGGAGGCAAGCACCTGGGAGGCCAGAGGAAACAGGAGTGTCAGAGGAATACCTAGAGTGTCAGAGGTTTACCTGGGAGTGAGGTGTACCTAGAGTATCGGGAGGCTTACCTAGGAGTGGCGGAGTTGTACCTGGGAGGCCGGAGGCGACTCCGAGTAACACGCAACTGAAAGAAGGTCGATCAG